>NW_028270141.1:164395740-164538240 GCF_037043375.1 Chiloscyllium plagiosum | reverse complement strand
GGGACAGACAGAGGCCTGTCACGAGCAACACCCAAATGGAGAAAGACGTTTCACACAACGTAACAAAGAAAATAGCATCAGGAATACTCTTCATTTGATACACAGCAACAGAAACATGCAGGAGGACAAAATGAGAGCCAACTGAACCCCGTGCTGTCCCTGTCCTGGGGATGTTTGATGGGGGACAGTGTAGAGGGAGCTTTACTCTGAATCTAGCCCCGTGCTGTCCCTGCCCTGGGACGGTTTGATGGGGGACAGTGTAGAGAGAATCTTACTCTGTATCTAACCCCACGCTGTCCCTGTCCTGGGGATGTTTGACGTGGGACAGTGTAGAGGGAGCTTTACTCTGTATCTAACCCCCTGCTGTCCCTGTGCTGGGGGGTGTTTGATGGGGGACAGTGTAGAGGGAGCTTTACTCTGTATCTAACCCCGTGCTGTCCCTGTGCTGGGGGGTGTTTGATGGGGGACAGTGTAGAGGGAGTTTTACTCTGTATCTAACACCGTGCTGTCCCTGACCTGGTAGTGTTTGATGGGGACAGTGTAGAGGGAGTTTTACTCTGTATCGAACTGCGTGCTGTCCCTGTCCTGGGGGTGTTTGATGGGGGATGGTGTAGAGGAAGCTTTACTCTGTATCTAACCCCATGCTGTCCATGCCCTGTGAGTGTTTGATGGGGGAGCAGTGTAGAGGGAGCTTTACTCTGTATCTAACCCCGTGCTGTCCATGCCCTGTGAGTCTTTGGTGGGGGAACAGTGTAGAGGGAGCTTTACTCTGTATCTAACCCCACACTGTCTCTGTCCTGGGAGGGTTTGACGGGTGACAGTGTAGAGAGAGCTTTACTCTGTAACTAATCATGTGCTGTCCCTGTCCTGAGAGGGTTTGATGGGCGCACTACGGTCATTTTGAAAGTGGAGAAAAAGATTTATTCTCTCAAACACTTTACAGTTACACAGTGAGTGACCCTTACCCTGCTGAATAAACACTGACCCTGTACAGTTACACAGTGAGTGACCCGAACCCTGCTGAATAAACACTGACTCTGTACGGTTACACAGAGAGTGACCCTTACCCTGCTGAATAAACACTGACTCTGTACGGTTACACAGAGAGTGACCCTTACCCTGCTGAATAAACACTGACTCTGTACGGTTACACAGTGAGTGACCCTTACCCTGCTGAATAAACACTGACCCTGTACAGTTACACAGTGAGTGACCCGAACCCTGCTGAATAAACACTGACTCTGTACGGTTACACAGAGAGTGACCCTTACCCTGCTGAATAAACACTGACTCTGTACGGTTACACAGAGAGTGACCCTTACCCTGCTGAATAAACACTGACCCTGTACAGTTACACAGTGAGTGACCCTTACCCTGCTGAATAAACACTGACTCTGTACGGTTACACAGTGAGTGACCCTTACCCTGCTGAATAAACACTGACCCTGTACAGTTACACAGTGAGTGACCCTTACCCTGCTGAATAAACACTGACTCTGTACGGTTACACAGAGAGTGACCCTTACCCTGCTGAATAAACACTGACTCTGTACGGTTACACAGTGAGTGACCCTTACCCTGCTGAATAAACACTGACTCTGTACGATTACACAGTGAGTGACCCTTACCCTGCTGAATAAACACTGACTCTGTACGGTTACACAGTGAGTGACCCTTCCCCTGCTGAAATAAACACTGACTCTGTACGGTTACACAGTGAGTGACCCTTACCCTGCTGAATAAACACTGACTCTGTACGGTTACACAGTGAGTGACCCTTACCCTGCTGAATAAACACTGACTCTGTACGGTTACACAGTGAGTGACCCTTACCCTGCTGAATAAACACTGACTCTGTACGGTTACACAGTGAGTGACCCTTACCCTGCTGAATAAACACTGACTCTGTACGATTACACAGCGAGTGACCCTTACCCTGCTGAATAAACACTGACTCTGTACGATTACACAGCGAGTGACCCTTACCCTGCTGAATAAACACTGACTCTGTAGGGTTACGCAGTGAGTGACCCTTGCCCTGCTGAATAAACACTGACTCTGTACGGTTACACAGCGAGTGACCCTTACCCTGCTGAATAAACACTGACTGTGTACGATTACACAGTGAGTGACCCTTACCCTGCTGAATAAACCCTGACTCTGTACGGTTACACAGTGGGTGACCCTTACCCTGCTGAATACACACTGACTCTGTACGGTTACACAGTGAGTGACCCTTACCCTGCTGAATAAACACTGACTCTGTAGGGTTACGCAGTGAGTGACCCTTGCCCTGCTGAATAAACACTGACTCTGTACGGTTACACAGCGAGTGACCCTTACCCTGCTGAATAAACACTGACTGTGTACGATTACACAGTGAGTGACCCTTACCCTGCTGAATAAACCCTGACTCTGTACGGTTACACAGCGAGTGACCCTTACCCTGCTGAATAAACACTGACTGTGTACGATTACACAGTGAGTGACCCTTACCCTGCTGAATAAACCCTGACTCTGTACGGTTACACAGTGAGTGACCCTTACCCTGCTGAATAAACCCTGACTCTGTACGATTACACAGTGAGTGACCCTTACCCTGCTGAATAAACACTGACTCTGTACGATTACACAGTGAGTGACCCTTACCCTGCTGAATAAACACTGACTCTGTACAGTTACACAGTGAGTGACCCTTACCCTGCTGTATAAACACTGACTCTGTACAGTTACACAGTGAGTGACCCTTACCCTGCTGAATAAACCCTGACTCTGTACGGTTACACAGTGAGTGACCCTTACCCTGCTGAATACACACTGACTCTGTACGGTTACACAGTGAGTGACCCTTACCCTGCTGAAAAAACACTGACTCTGTACGGTTACACAGTGAGTGACCCTTACCCTGCTGAATAAACCCTGACTCTGTACGGTTACACAGTGAGTGACCCTTACCCTGCTGAATAAACACTGACTCTGTACGGTTACACAGTGAGTGACCCTTACCCTGCTGAAAAAACACTGACTCTGTACGGTTACACAGTGAGTGACCCTTACCCTGCTGAATAAACACTGACTCTGTACGGTTACACAGTGACCCTTACCCTGCTGAATAAACCCTGACTCTGTACGGTTACACAGCGAGTGACCCTTACCCTGCTGAATAAACCCTGACTCTGTACGGTTACACAGTGAGAGACCCTTACCCTGCTGAATAAACACTGACTCTGTACGGTTACACAGTGACCCTTACCCTGATGAATAAAGACTGACTCTGTATGGTTACACAGTGAGTGACCCTTACCCTGCTGAAGAAACACTGACTCTGTACGGTTACACAGTGAGTGACCCTTACCCTGCTGAATAAACACTGACTCTGTACGGTTACACAGTGAGTGACCCTTACCCTGCTGAATAAACACTGACTCTGTACGGTTACACAGTGAGTGACCCTTACCCTGCTGAATAAACACTGACTCTGTACGGTTACACAGTGAGTGACCCTTACCCTGCTGAATAAACACTGACTCTGTACGGTTACACAGAGAGTGACCCTTACCCTGCTGAATAAACACTGACCCTGTACAGTTACACAGTGAGTGACCCTTACCCTGCTGAATAAACACTGACTCTGTACGGTTACACAGTGAGTGACCCTTACCCTGCTGAATAAACACTGACTCTGTACGGTTACACAGAGAGTGACCCTTACCCTGCTGAATAAACACTGACACTGTACGGTTACACAGCGAGTGACCCTTACCCTGCTGAATAAACACTGACTCTGTACGGTTACACAGTGAGTGACCCTTACCCTGCTGAATAAACACTGACTCTGTACGGTTACACAGTGAGTGACCTTACCCTGCTGAATAAACACTGACTCTGTACGGTTACACAGTGAGTGACCCTTACCCTGCTGAATAATCACTGACTCTGTACGGTTACACAGTGAGTGACCCTTACCCTGCTGAATAAACACTGACTCTGTACGGTTACACAGAGAGTGACCCTTACCCTGCTGAATAAACACTGACTCTGTACGGTTACACAGAGAGTGACCCTTACCCTGCTGAATAGGCACTGACTGTGTACGGTTACACAGTGAGTGACCCTTACCCTGCTGAATAAACACTGACTCTGTACGGTTACACAGAGAGTGACCCTTACCCTGCTGAATAAACACTGACTCTGTACGGTTACACAGAGAGTGACCCTTACCCTGCTGAATAAACACTGACTCTGTACGGTTACACAGAGAGTGACCCTTACCCTGCTGAATAGGCACTGACTCTGTACGGTTACACAGCGAGTGACCCTTACCCTGCTGAATAAACACTGACTCTGTACGGTTACACAGAGAGTGACCCTTACCCTGCTGAATAAACACTGACTCTGTACGGTTACACAGAGAGTGACCCTTACATAGAACATAGAACATAGAACATAGAACATAGAACATAGAACAATACAGCACAGAACAGGCCCTTCGGCCCACGATGTTGTGCCGAACTTCTAACCTAGATTAAGTACCCATCCATGTACCTATCCAAATGCCGCTTAAAGGTCGCCAATGATTCCGACTCCACCACTCCCACGGGCAGCGCATTCCATGCCCCCACCACTCTCTGGGTAAAGAACCCACCCCTGACATCTCCCCTATACCTTCCACCCTTCACCTTAAATTTATGTCCCCTTGTAACACTCTGCTGTACCTGGGGAAAAAGTTTCTGACTGTCTACTCTATCTATTCCTCTGATCATCTTATAAACCTCTATCAAGTCACCCCTCATCCTTCGCCGTTCCAACGAGAAAAGGCCGAGAACTCTCAACCTATCCTCGTACGACTTCCTCTCCATTCCAGGCAACATCCTGGTAAATCTTCTCTGCACCCTCTCCAAAGCTTCCACATCTTTCCTATAGTGAGGCGACCAGAACTGCACACAGTATTCCAAATGTGGCCTAACCAAAGTCCTGTACAGCTGCAACATCACTTCACGACTCTTGAATTCAATCCCTCTGCTAATGAACGATAATACTCCATAGGCCTTCTTACAAACTCTATCCACCTGAGTGGCAACCTTCAAAGATCTATGAACATAGACCCCAAGATCCCTCTGTTCCTCCACCTGACTAAGAACCCTACCATTAACCCTGTATTCCGCATTCTTATTTGTTCTTCCAAAATGGACAACCTCACACTTGGCAGGGTTGAACTCCATCTGCCACTCCTCAGCCCAGCTCTGCATCATATCTAAGTCCCTCTGCAGCCGACAACAGCCCTCCTCACTGTCCACAACTCCACCTATCTTCGTATCATCTGCAAATTTACTGACCCACCCTTCGACTCCCTCATCTAAGTCATTAATAAAAATTACAAACAGCAGAGGACCCAGAACTGATCCCTGCGGAACTCCACTTGTAACTGGGCTCCAGGCTGAGTATTTACCATCTACCACCACTCTCTGCCTTCGACCGGTTAGCCAGTTTTCTATCCAATTGGCCAAATTTCCCTCTATCCCATGCCTCCTGACTTTCCGCATAAGCCTACCATGGGGAACCTTATCAAATGCCTTACTAAAATCCATGTACACTACATCCACTGCTCTACCCTCATCCACATGCTTGGTCACCTCCTCGAAGAATTCAATCAGACTTGTAAGGCAAGACCTACCCTTCACAAATCCGTGCTGGCTGTCCCTAATCAAGCAGTGTCTTTCCAGATACTCATAAATCCTATCCCTCAGTACCCTTTCCATTACTTTGCCTACTACAGAAGTAAGACTAACAGGCCTGTAATTCCCGGGGTTATCCTTATTCCCTTTTTTGAACAGGGGCACAACATTCGCTACTCTCCAGTCCCCTGGTACCACCCCCTTTGCCAGTGAAGACGAGAAGATCATTGCCAACGGTACTGCAATTTCCTCTCTTGCTTCCCACATAATCCTAGGATATATCCCGTCAGGCCCGGGGGACTTGTCTATCCTCAAGTTGTTCAAAATGTCCAACACATCTTCCTTTCTAACAGGTATCTCTTCTAGCTTACCAGTCCATTTCACACTCTCCTCTTCTACAATACGGTCCCTCTCGTTCGTAAATAAGAGTGACCCTTACCCTGCTGAATAAACACTGACTCTGTACGGTTACACAGCGAGTGACCCTTACCCTGCTGAATAAACACTGACTCTGTACGGTTACACAGCGAGTGACCCTTACCCTGCTGAGTAAACACTGACTCTGTACAGTTACACAGTGAGTGACCCTTACCCTGCTGTATAAACACTGACTCTGTACGGTTACACAGTGAGTGACCCTTACCCTGCTGAATAAACACTGACTCTGTACGGTTACACAGTGAGTGACCCTTACCCTGCTGTATAAACACTGACTCTGTACGGTTACACAGTGAGTGACCCTTACCCTGCTGTATAAACACTGACTCTGTACGGTTACACAGTGAGTGACCCTTACCCTGATGAAATAAACACTGACTCTGTATGGTTACACAGTGAGTGACCCTTACCCTGCTGAAGAAACACTGACTCTGTACGGTTACACAGTGAGTGACCCTTACCCTGCTGAATAAACACTGACTCTGTACGGTTACACAGCGAGTGACCCTTACCCTGCTGAATAAACACTGACTCTGTACGGTTACACAGCGAGTGACCCTTACCCTGCTGAATAAACACTGACTCTGTACGGTTACACAGTGAGTGACCCTTACCCTGCTGAATAAACACTGACTCTGTACGGTTACACAGCGAGTGACCCTTACCCTGCTGAGTAAACACTGACTCTGTACAGTTACACAGTGAGTGACCCTTACCCTGCTGTATAAACACTGACTCTGTACGGTTACACAGTGAGTGACCCTTACCCTGCTGAATAAACACTGACTCTGTACGGTTACACAGTGAGTGACCCTTACCCTGCTGTATAAACACTGACTCTGTACGGTTACACAGTGAGTGACCCTTACCCTGCTGTATAAACACTGACTCTGTACGGTTACACAGTGAGTGACCCTTACCCTGATGAAATAAACACTGACTCTGTATGGTTACACAGTGAGTGACCCTTACCCTGCTGAAGAAACACTGACTCTGTACGGTTACACAGTGAGTGACCCTTACCCTGCTGAATAAACCCTGACTCTGTACGGTTACACAGTGAGTGACCCTTACCCTGCTGAATAAACACTGACTCTGTACGGTTACACAGCGAGTGACCCTTACCCTGCTGAATAAACACTGACTCTGTACGGTTACACAGTGAGTGACCCTTACCCTGCTGAATAAACACTGACTCTGTACGGTTACACAGCGAGTGACCCTTACCCTGCTGAATAAACATTGACTCTGTACGGTTACACAGCGAGTGACCCTTACCCTGCTGAATAAACACTGACTCTGTACGGTTACACAGTGAGTGACCCTTACCCTGCTGAATAAACCCTGACTCTGTACGGTTACACAGTGAGTGACCCTTACCCTGCTGAATAAACACTGACTCTGTACGGTTACACAGCGAGTGACCCTTACCCTGCTGAATAAACACTGACTCTGTACGGTTACACAGTGAGTGACCCTTACCCTGCTGAATAAACACTGACTCTGTACGGTTACACAGCGAGTGACCCTTACCCTGCTGAATAAACCCTGACTCTGTATGGTTACACAGTGAGTGACCCTTACCCTGCTGAATAAACACTGACTCTGTACGGTTACACAGTGAGGGACCCTTACCCTGCTGAATAAACACTGACTCTGTACGGTTACACAGTGAGTGACCCTTACCCTGCTGAATAAACACTGACTCTGTACGGTTACACAGTGAGTGACCCTTACCCTGCTGAATAAACACTGACTCTGTAGGGTTACGCAGTGAGTGACCCTTGCCCTGCTGAATAAACACTGACTCTGTACGGTTACACAGTGACCCTTACCCTGCTGAATAAACCCTGACTCTGTACGGTTACACAGCGAGTGACCCTTGCCCTGCTGAATAAACACTGACTCTGTACGGTTACACAGTGACCCTTACCCTGCTGAATAAACCCTGACTCTGTACAGTTACACAGTGAGTGACCCTTACCCTGCTGAATAAACACTGACTCTGTACGGTTACACAGTGAGAGACCCTTACCCTGCTGAATAAACACTGACTCTGTACGGTCACACAGTGACCCTTACCCTGATGAATAAAGACTGACTCTGTACGGTTACACAGTGAGTGACCCTTACCCTGCTGAAATAAACAGTGACTCTGTACGGTTACACAGCGAGTGACCCTTACCCTGCTGAATAAACACTGACTCTGTACGGTTACACAGTGAGTGACCCTTACCCTGCTGAATAAACACTGACTCTGTACAGTTACACAGTGAGTGACCCTTACCCTGCTGAATAAACACTGACTCTGTACGGTTACACAGCGAGTGACCCTTACCCTGCTGAATAAACACTGACTCTGTACGCTTACACAGTGAGTGACCCTTACCCTGCTGAATAAACACTGACTCTGTACGGTTACACAGTGGGTGACCCTTACCCTGCTGAATAAACACTGACTCTGTACGGTTACACAGTGAGTGACCCTTACCCTGCTGAATAAACACTGACTCTGTACGGTTACACAGTGAGTGACCCTTACCCTGCTGAATAAACACTGACTCTGTACGGTTACACAGTGAGTGACCCTTACCCTGCTGAATAAACACTGACTCTGTACGGTTACACAGTGAGTGACCCTTACCCTGCTGAATAAACACTGACTCTGTAGGGTTACACAGCGAGTGACCCTTACCCTGCTGAATAAACACTGACTCTGTACGGTTACACAGCGAGTGACCCTTACCCTGCTGAATAAACACTGACTCTGTACGGTTACACAGTGAGTGACCCTTACCCTGCTGAATAAACACTGACTCTGTACGGTTACACAGCGAGTGACCCTTACCCTGCTGAATAAACACTGACTCTGTATGGTTACACAGTGAGTGACCCTTACCCTGCTGAATAAACCCTGACTCTGTACGGTTACACAGTGAGTGACCCTTACCCTGCTGAATAAACACTGACTCTGTACGGTTACACAGCGAGTGACCCTTACCCTGCTGAATAAACACTGACTCTGTACAGTTACACAGCGAGTGACCCTTACCCTGCTGAATAAACACTGACTCTGTACGGTTACACAGTGAGTGACCCTTACACTGCTGACCAAACCCTGACTCTGTACGGTTACACAGTGAGTGACCCTTACCCTGCTGAATAAACCCTGACTCTGTACGGTTACACAGTGAGTGACCCTTACCCTGCTGAATAAACACTGACTCTGTACGGTTACACAGAGAGTGACCCTTACCCTGCTGAAATAAACACTGACTCTGTACGGTTACACAGTGAGTGACCCTTACCCTGCTGAATAAACACTGACTCTGTACGGTTACACAGCGAGTGACCCTTACCCTGCTGAGTAAACACTGACTCTGTACAGTTACACAGTGAGTGACCCTTACCCTGCTGTATAAACACTGACTCTGTACGGTTACACAGTGAGTGACCCTTACCCTGCTGAATAAACACTGACTCTGTACGGTTACACAGTGAGTGACCCTTACCCTGCTGTATAAACACTGACTCTGTACGGTTACACAGTGAGTGACCCTTACCCTGCTGTATAAACACTGACTCTGTACGGTTACACAGTGAGTGACCCTTACCCTGATGAAATAAACACTGACTCTGTATGGTTACACAGTGAGTGACCCTTACCCTGCTGAAGAAACACTGACTCTGTACGGTTACACAGTGAGTGACCCTTACCCTGCTGAATAAACACTGACTCTGTACGGTTACACAGCGAGTGACCCTTACCCTGCTGAATAAACACTGACTCTGTACGGTTACACAGCGAGTGACCCTTACCCTGCTGAATAAACACTGACTCTGTACGGTTACACAGTGAGTGACCCTTACCCTGCTGAATAAACACTGACTCTGTACGGTTACACAGCGAGTGACCCTTACCCTGCTGAGTAAACACTGACTCTGTACAGTTACACAGTGAGTGACCCTTACCCTGCTGTATAAACACTGACTCTGTACGGTTACACAGTGAGTGACCCTTACCCTGCTGAATAAACACTGACTCTGTACGGTTACACAGTGAGTGACCCTTACCCTGCTGTATAAACACTGACTCTGTACGGTTACACAGTGAGTGACCCTTACCCTGCTGTATAAACACTGACTCTGTACGGTTACACAGTGAGTGACCCTTACCCTGATGAAATAAACACTGACTCTGTATGGTTACACAGTGAGTGACCCTTACCCTGCTGAAGAAACACTGACTCTGTACGGTTACACAGTGAGTGACCCTTACCCTGCTGAATAAACACTGACTCTGTACGGTTACACAGCGAGTGACCCTTACCCTGCTGAATAAACACTGACTCTGTACGGTTACACAGCGAGTGACCCTTACCCTGCTGAATAAACACTGACTCTGTACGGTTACACAGTGAGTGACCCTTACCCTGCTGAATAAACCCTGACTCTGTACGGTTACACAGTGAGTGACCCTTACCCTGCTGAATAAACACTGACTCTGTACGGTTACACAGCGAGTGACCCTTACCCTGCTGAATAAACACTGACTCTGTACGGTTACACAGCGAGTGACCCTTACCCTGCTGAATAAACCCTGACTCTGTATGGTTACACAGTGAGTGACCCTTACCCTGCTGAATAAACACTGACTCTGTACGGTTACACAGTGAGGGACCCTTACCCTGCTGAATAAACACTGACTCTGTACGGTTACACAGTGAGTGACCCTTACCCTGCTGAATAAACACTGACTCTGTACGGTTACACAGTGAGTGACCCTTACCCTGCTGAATAAACACTGACTCTGTAGGGTTACGCAGTGAGTGACCCTTGCCCTGCTGAATAAACACTGACTCTGTACGGTTACACAGTGACCCTTACCCTGCTGAATAAACCCTGACTCTGTACGGTTACACAGCGAGTGACCCTTGCCCTGCTGAATAAACACTGACTCTGTACGGTTACACAGTGACCCTTACCCTGCTGAATAAACCCTGACTCTGTACAGTTACACAGTGAGTGACCCTTACCCTGCTGAATAAACACTGACTCTGTACGGTTACACAGTGAGAGACCCTTACCCTGCTGAATAAACACTGACTCTGTACGGTCACACAGTGACCCTTACCCTGATGAATAAAGACTGACTCTGTACAGTTACACAGCGAGTGACCCTTACCCTGCTGAATAAACACTGACTCTGTACGGTTACACAGTGAGTGACCCTTACCCTGCTGAAATAAACAGTGACTCTGTACGGTTACACAGCGAGTGACCCTTACCCTGCTGAATAAACCCTGACTCTGTACGGTTACACAGTGAGTGACCCTTACCCTGCTGAATAAACACTGACTCTGTACGGTTACACAGTGAGTGACCCTTACCCTGCTGAATAAACCCTGACTCTGTACAGTTACACAGTGAGTGACCCTTGCCCTGCTGAATAAACACTGACTCTGTACGGTTACACAGTGAGTGACCCTTACCCTGCTGAATAAACACTGACTCTGTACAGTTACACAGTGAGTGACCCTTACCCTGCTGAATAAACACTGACTCTGTACGGTTACACAGCGAGTGACCCTTACCCTGCTGAATAAACACTGACTCTGTACGCTTACACAGTGAGTGACCCTTACCCTGCTGAATAAACACTGACTCTGTACGGTTACACAGTGAGTGACCCTTACCCTGCTGAATAAACACTGACTCTGTACGGTTACACAGTGAGTGACCCTTACCCTGCTGAATAAACACTGACTCTGTACGGTTACACAGTGAGTGACCCTTACCCTGCTGAATAAACACTGACTCTGTACGGTTACACAGTGAGTGACCCTTACCCTGCTGAATAAACACTGACTCTGTACGGTTACACAGTGAGTGACCCTTACCCTGCTGAATAAACACTGACTCTGTAGGGTTACACAGCGAGTGACCCTTACCCTGCTGAATAAACACTGACTCTGTACGGTTACACAGCGAGTGACCCTTACCCTGCTGAATAAACCCTGACTCTGTACGGTTACACAGTGAGTGACCCTTACCCTGCTGAATAAACACTGACTCTGTACGGTTACACAGCGAGTGACCCTTACCCTGCTGAATAAACACTGACTCTGTACAGTTACACAGCGAGTGACCCTTACCCTGCTGAATAAACACTGACTCTGTACGGTTACACAGTGAGTGACCCTTACACTGCTGACCAAACCCTGACTCTGTACGGTGACACAGTGAGTGACCCGAACTCTGTGATTAAACATTGACTCTGTACAGTTACACAGTGAGTGACCCTTACCCTGCTGAACAAACCCTGACTCTGTACGGTTACACAGTGAGTGACCCTTACCCTGCTGAATAAACACTGACTCTGTCCGGTTACACAGAGAGTGACCCTTACCCTGCTGAATAAACACTGACTCTGTACGGTTACACAGCGAGTGACCCTTACCCTGCTGAATACACACTGACTCTGTACAGTTACACAGTGAGTGACCCTTACCCTGCTGAATAAACACTGACTGTGTACGGTTACACAGTGAGTGACCCTTACCCTGCTGAATAAACACTGACTCTGTACAGTTACACAGTGAGTGACCCTTACCCTGCTGAACAAACCCTGACTCTGTACGGTTACACAGTGAGTGACCCTTACCCTGCTGAATAAACTCTGACTCTGTACGGTTACACAGAGAGTGACCCTAACCCTGCTGAATAAACACTGACTCTGTACGGTTACACAGTGAGTGACCCTTACCCTGCTGAATAAACACTGACTCTGTACGGTTACACAGTGAGTGACCCTTACCCTGCTGAATAAACACTGACTCTGTACGGTTACACAGTGACCCTTACCCTGCTGAATAAACACTGACTCTGTACGGTTACACAGTGAGTGACCCTTACCCTGCTGAATAAACACTGACTCTGTACGGTTACACAGTGAGTGACCCTTACCCTGCTGAATAAACACTGACTCTGTACGGTTACACAGTGAGTGACCCTTACCCTGCTGAATAAACACTGACTCTGTACGGTTACACAGTGACCCTTACCCTGCTGAATAAACACTGACTCTGTACGGTTACACAGTGAGTGACCCTTACCCTGCTGAATAAACACTGACTCTGTACGGTTACACAGTGAGTGACCCTTACCCTGCTGAATAAACACTGACTCTGTACGGTTACACAGTGAGTGACCCTTACCCTGCTGAATAAACACTGACTCTGTACGGTTACACAGTGAGTGACCCTTACCCTGCTGAATAAACACTGACTCTGTACGGTTACACAGTGAGTGACCCTTACACTGCTGAATAAACACTGACTCTGTACGGTTACACAGTGAGTGACCCTTACCCTGCTGAATAAACACTGACTCTGTACGGTTACACAGTGAGTGACCCTTACACTGCTGACCAAACCCTGACTCTGTACGGTGACACAGTGAGTGACCCGAACTCTGTGAATAAACATTGACTCTGTACAGTTACACAGCGAGTGACCTTTACCCTGCTGAATAAACACTGACTCTGTACGGTTACACAGTGAGTGACCCTTACCCTGCTGAATAAACACTGACTCTGTACGGTTATACAGTGAGTGACCCTTACCCTGCTGAATAAACCCTGACTCTGTACGGTTACACAGCGAGTGACCCTTACCCTGCTGAAATAAACACTGACTCTGTACGGTTACACAGTGAGTGACCCTTACCCTGCTGAATAAACACTGACTCTGTACGGTTACACAGTGAGTGACCCTTACCCTGCTGAAATAAACACTGACTCTGTACAGTTACACAGTGAGTGACCCTTACCCTGCTGAAATAAACACTGACTCTGTACGGTTACACAGTGAGTGACCCTAACCCTGCTGAAATAAACACTGACTGTGTACGGTTACACAGTGAGTGACCCTTACCCTGCTGAATAAACACTGACTCTGTACAGTTACACAGTGAGTGACCCTTACACTGCTGAATAAACACTGACTCTGTACGGTTACACAGTGAGTGACCCTTACCCTGCTGAATAAACACTGACTCTGTACGGTTACACAGTGAGTGACCCTTACCCTGCTGAAATAAACACTGACTCTGTACGGTTACACAGTGAGTGACCCTTACCCTGCTGAAATAAACACTGACTCTGTACGGTTACACAGTGAGTGACCCTAACCCTGCTGAAATAAACACTGACTGTGTACGGTTACACAGTGAGTGACCCTTACCCTGCTGAATAAACACTGACTCGGTACAGTTACACAGTGAGTGACCCTTACCCTGCTGAACAAACCCTGACTCTGTACGGTTACACAGTGAGTGACCCTTACCCTGCTGAATAAACACTGACTCTGTACGGTTACACAGAGAGTGACCCTAACCCTGCTGAATAAACACTGACTCTGTACGGTTACACAGCGAGTGACCCTTACCCTGCTGAATAAACACTGACACTGTACGGTTACACAGTGAGTGACCCTTACACTGCTGAATAAACACTGACTCTGTACGGTGACACAGTGAGTGACCCGAACTCTGTGAATAAACATTGACTCTGTACAGTTACACAGCGAGTGACCCTTACCCTGCTGAAATAAACACTGACTCTGCACGGTTACACAGTGAGTGACCCTTACCCTGCTGAATAAACACTGACTCTGTACGGTTACACAGTGAGTGGCCCTAACCCTGCTGAAATAAACACTGACTGTGTACGGTTACACAGTGAGTGACCCTTACCCTGCCGAAATAAACACTGACTGTGTACGGTTACACAGTGAGTGACCCTTACCCTGCTGAATAAACACTGACTCTGTACGGTTACACAGTGAGTGACCCTTACCCTGCTGAAATAAACACTGACTCTGTACGGTTACACAGTGAGTGACCCTTACACTGCTGACCAAACCCTGACTCTGTACGGTGACACAGTGAGTGACCCGAACTCTGTGAATAAACATTGACTCTGTACGGTTACACATTGAGTGACACTTACCCTGCTGAATAAACACTGACTCTGTACGGTTACACAGTGAGTGACCCTTACCCTGCTGAAATAAACACTGACTCTGTACGGTTACACAGTGAGTGACCCTTACCCTGCTGAAATAAACACTGACTCTGTACGGTTACACAGTGAGTGACCCTTACCCTGCTGAAATAAACACTGACTGTGTACGGTTACACAGTGAGTGACCCTTACCCTGCTGAATAAACACTGACTCTGTACGGTTACACAGTGAGTGACCCTTACCCTGCTGAATAAACACTGACTCTGTACAGTTACACAGTGAGTGACCCTTACCCTGCTGAACAAACACTGACTCTGTACAGTTACACAGTGAGTGACCCTTACCCTGTTGAAATAAACACTGACTCTGTACGGTTACACAGTGAGTGACCCTTACCCTGCTGAATAAACACTGACTCTGTACGGTTACACAGTGAGTGACCCTTACCCTGCTGAATAAACACTGACTCTGTACGGTTACACAGTGAGTGACCCTTACCCTGCTGAATAAACACTGACTCTGTACGGTTACACAGTGAGTGACCCTTACCCTGCTGAAATAAACACTGACTCTGTACGGTTACACAGTGAGTGACC
The DNA here is from genome assembly GCF_037043375.1 of Chiloscyllium plagiosum. NCBI lineage: Eukaryota > Metazoa > Chordata > Chondrichthyes > Orectolobiformes > Hemiscylliidae > Chiloscyllium > Chiloscyllium plagiosum. The sequence continues at coordinate 164,522,505 of NW_028270141.1, read as the reverse complement.
CTTACCCTGCTGAAATAAACACTGACTCTGTACGGTTACACAGTGAGTGACCCTTACCCTGCTGAATAAACACTGACTCTGTACGGTTACACAGTGAGTGACCCTTACCCTGCTGAATAAACACTGACTCTGTACGGTTACACAGTGAGTGACCCTTACCCTGCTGAATAAACCCTGACTCTGTACGGTTACACAGTGAGTGACCCTTACCCTGCTGAATAAACACTGATTCTGTACGGTTACACAGTGAGTGACCCTTACCCTGCTGAAATAAACACTGACTCTGTACGGTTACACAGTGAGTGACCCTTACCCTGCTGAATAAACTCTGACTCTGTACGGTTATACAGTGAGTGACCCTTACCCTGCTGAATAAACACTGACTCTGTATGGTTACACAGTGAGTGACCCTTACCCTGCTGGAATAAACACTGACTCTGTACGGTTACACAGTGAGTGACCCTTACCCTGCTGAATAAACTCTGACTCTGTATGGTTACACAGTGAGTGACCCTTACCCTGCTGAAATAAACACTGACTCTGTACAGTTACACAGTGAGTGACCCTTACCCTGCTGAATAAACTCTGACTGTCTACGGTTACACAGTGAGTGACCCTTACCCTGCTGAAATAAACACTGACTCTGTACAGTTACACGGTGAGTGACCCTTACCCTGCTGAATAAACACTGACTCTGTACAGTTACACAGCGAGTGACCCTTACCCTGCTGAATAAACACTGACTCTGTACGGTTACACAGTGAGTGACCCTTACCCTGCTGAAATAAACACTAACTCAGTACAGTTACACAGTGAGTGACCCTTACCCTGCTGAATAAACACTGACTCTGTACGGTTACACAGTGAGTGACCCTTACCCTGCTGAAATAAACACTGACTCTGTACGGTTTCACAGCGAGTGACCCTTACCCTGCTGAATAAACACTGACTCTGTACGGTTACACAGTGAGTGACCCTTACCCTGCTGAATAAACACTGACTCTGTACGGTTACACAGTGACTGACCCTTACCCTGCTGAATAAACCCTGACCCTGTACGGTTTCACAGCGAGTGACCCTTACCCTGCTGAATAAACACTGACTCTGTACGGTTACACAGTGAGTGACCCTTACCCTGCTGAATACACACTGACTCTGTACGGTTACACAGTGAGTGACCCTTACCCTGCTGAATAAACACTGACTCTGTACGGTTACACAGTGAGTGACCCTTACCCTGCTGAATACACACTGACTCTGTACGGTTACACAGTGAGTGACCCTTACCCTGTTGAATACACACTGACTCTGTACGGTTACACAGTGTGTGACCCTTACCCTGCTGAATAAACACTGACTTTGTACGGTTACACAGTGAGTGACCCTTACCCTGCTGAATAAACACTGACTCTGTACGGTTACACAGAGAGTGACCCTTACCCTGCTGAATAAACACTGACTCTGTACGGTTACACAGAGAGTGACCCTAACCCTGCTGAATAAACCATGACTCTGTACAGTTACACAGAGAGTGACCCTTACCCTGCTGAATAAACACTAACTCTGTACAGTTACACAGTGAGTGACCCTTACCCTGCTGAAATAAACACTGACTGTGTACGGTTACACAGTGAGTGACCCTTACCCTGCTGAAATAAACACTGACTCTGTTCGGTTACACAGTGAGTGACCCTTACCCTGCTGAATAAACACTGACTCTGTACGGTTACACAGTGAGTGACCCTTACCCTGCTGAATAAACACTGACTCTGTACGGTTACACAGTGAGTGACCCTTACCCTGCTGAATAAACACTGACTCTGTATGGTTACACAGTGAGTGACCCTTACCCTGCTGAAATAAACACTGACTCTGTACGGTTACACAGTGAGTGACCCTTACCCTGCTGAATAAACCATGACTCTGTACAGTTACACAGAGAGTGACCCTTACCCTGCTGAATAAACACTGACTCTGTATGGTTACACAGTGAGTGACCCTTACCCTGCTGAAATAAACACTGACTCTGTACGGTTACACAGTGAGTGACCCTTACCCTGCTGAAATAAACACTGACTCTGTACGGTTACACAGTGAGTGACCCTAACCCTGCTGAAATAAACACTGACTGTGTACGGTTACACAGTGAGTGACCCTTACCCTGCTGAATAAACACTGACTCTGTACGGTTACACAGTGAGTGACCCTTACCCTGCTGAATAAACACTGACTCTGTACAGTTACACAGTGAGTGACCCTTACCCTGCTGAACAAACCCTGACTCTGTACGATTACACAGTGAGTGACCCTTACCCTGCTGAATAAACACTGACTCTGTACGGTTACACAGAGAGTGACCCTAACCCTGCTGAATAAACACTGACTCTGTACGGTTACACAGTGAGTGACCCTTACCCTGCTGAATAAACACTGACTCTGTACGGTTACACAGTGAGTGACCCTTACACTGCTGACCAAACCCTGACTCTGTACGTTGACACAGTGAGTGACCCGAACTCTGTGAATAAACATTGACTCTGTACAGTTACACAGCGAGTGACCTTTACCCTGCTGAAAAAAACACTGACTCTGTACGGTTACACAGTGAGTGACCCTTACCCTGCTGAATAAACACTGACTCTGTACGGTTACACAGTGAGTGACCCTTACCCTGCTGAAATAAACACTGACTCTGTATGGTTACACAGTGAGTGACCCTTACCCTGCTGAATAAACACTGACTCTGTACGGTTACACAGTGAGTGACCCTAACCCTGCTGAAATAAACACTGACTGTGTACGGTTACACAGTGAGTGACCCTTACCCTGCTGAAATAAACACTGACTCTGTACGGTTACACAGTGAGTGACCCTTACCCTGCTGAAATAAACACTGACTCTGTACGGTTACACAGTGAGTGACCCTAACCCTGCTGAATAAACACTGACTGTGTACGGTGACACAGTGAGTGACCCTTACCCTGCTGAATAAACACTGACTCTGTACAGTTACACAGTGAGTGACCCTTACCCTGCTGAACAAACCCTGACTCTGTACGGTTACACAGTGAGTGACCCTTACCCTGCTGAATAAACACTGACTCTGTACGGATACACAGCGAGTGACCCTTACCCTGCTGAATACACACTGACTCTGTACGGTGACACAGTGAGTGACCCGAACTCTGTGAATAAACATTGACTCTGTACAGTTACACAGCGAGTGACCCTTACACTGCTGAAATAAACACTGACTCTGTACGGTTACACAGTGAGTGACCCTTACCCTGCTGAATAAACACTGACTCTGTACGGTTACACAGTGAGTGACCCTTACCCTGCTGAATAAACACTGACTCTGTACGGTTACACAGTGAGTGACCCTTACCCTGCTGAAATAAACACTGACTCTGTATGGTTACACAGTGTGTGACCCTTACCCTGCTGAAATAAACACTGACTCTGTACGGTTACACAGTGAGTGACCCTAACCCTGCTGAAATAAACACTGACTGTGTACGGTTCCACAGTGAGTGACCCTTACCCTGCTGAATAAACACTGACTCTGTACAGTTACACAGTGAGTGACCCTTACACTGCTGAACAAACACTGACTCTGTACGGTTACACAGTGAGTGACCCTTACCCTGCTGAATAAACACTGACTCTGTACGGTTACACAGTGAGTGACCCTTACCCTGCTGAATAAACACTGACTCTGTACGGTTACACAGTGAGTGACCCTTACCCTGCTGAAATAAACACTGACTCTGTACGGTTACACAGTGAGTGACCCTTACCCTGCTGAATAAACACTGACTCTGTACGGTTACACAGTGAGTGACCCTTACCCTGCTGAATAAACCCTGACTCTGTACGGTTACACAGTGAGTGACCCTTACCCTGCTGAATAAACACTGACTCTGTACGGTTACACAGTGAGTGACCCTTACCCTGCTGAATAAACACTGACTCTGTACGGTTACACAGTGAGTGACCCTTACCCTGCTGAATAAACTCTGACTCTGTACGGTTATGCAGTGAGTGACCCTTACCCTGCTGAATAAACACTGACTCTGTATGGTTACACAGTGAGTGACCCTTACCCTGTTGAAATAAACACTGACTCTGTACAGTTACACAGTGAGTGACCCTTACCCTGCTGAATAAACACTGACTCTGTACGGTTACACAGTGAGTGACCCTTACCCTGCTGAATAAACTCTGACTGTCTACGGTTACACAGTGAGTGACCCTTACCCTGCTGAATAAACACTGACTCTGTACGGTTACACAGTGAGTGACCCTTACCCTGCTGAAATAAACACTGACTCTGTACAGTTACACAGTGAGTGACCCTTACCCTGCTGAATAAACACTGACTCTGTACGGTTACACAGTGAGTGACCCTTACCCTGCTGAATAAACACTGACTCTGTATGGTTACACAGTGAGTGACCCTTACCCTGCTGAAATAAACACTGACTCTGTACAGTTACACATTGAGTGACACTTACCCTGCTGAATAAACACTGACTCTGTACGGTTACACAGTGAGTGACCCTTACCCTGCTGAATAAACCATGACTCTGTACAGTTACAAAGAGAGTGACCCTTACCCTGCTGAAATAAACACTGCCTCTGTACGGTTACACAGTGAGTGACCCTTACCCTGCTGAATAAACACTGACTCTGTACGGTTACACAGAGAGTGACCCTAACCCTGCTGAAATAAACACTGACTCTGTACGGTTACACAGTGAGTGACCCTTACCCTGCAGAATAAACCCTGACTCTGTACGGTTACACAGAGAGTGACCCTTACCCTGCTGAATAAACACTGACTCTGTATGGTTACACAGTGAGTGACCCTTACCCTGCTGAATAAACACTGACTCTGTTCGGTTACACAGTGAGTGACCCTTACCCTGCTGAATAAACACTGACTCTGTACGGTTACACAGTGAGTGACCCTTACCCTGCTGAATAAACACTGACTCTGTACGGTTACACAGTGAGTGACCCTTACCCTGCTGAATAAACACTGACTGTGTACGGTTACACAGTGAGTGACCCTTACCCTGCTGAATAAACACTGACTCTGTACGGTTACACAGCGAGTGACCCTTACCCTGCTGAATAAACACTGACTCTGTACGGTTACACAGTGAGTGACCCTTACCCTGCTGAATAAACACTGACTCTGTACGGTTACACAGCGAGTGACCCTTACCCTGCTGAATAAACACTGACTCTGTACGGTTACACAGCGAGTGACCCTTACCCTGCTGAATAAACACTGACTCTGTACGGTTACACAGTGAGTGACCCTTACCCTGCTGAAATAAACACTGACTCTGTACGGTTACACAGTGAGTGACCCTTACCCTGCTGAAATAAACACTGACTCTGTACGGTTACACAGTGAGTGACCCTTACCCTGCTGAAATAAACACTGACTGTGTACGGTTACACAGTGAGTGACCCTTACCCTGCTGAATAAACACTGACTCTGTACGGTTACACAGTGAGTGACCCTTACCCTGCTGAATAAACACTGACTCTGTACAGTTACACAGTGAGTGACCCTTACCCTGCTGAACAAACACTGACTCTGTACAGTTACACAGTGAGTGACCCTTACCCTGTTGAAATAAACACTGACTCTGTACGGTTACACAGTGAGTGACCCTTACCCTGCTGAATAAACACTGACTCTGTACGGTTACACAGTGAGTGACCCTTACCCTGCTGAATAAACACTGACTCTGTACGGTTACACAGTGAGTGACCCTTACCCTGCTGAATAAACACTGACTCTGTACGGTTACACAGTGAGTGACCCTTACCCTGCTGAAATAAACACTGACTCTGTACGGTTACACAGTGAGTGACCCTTACCCTGCTGAAATAAACACTGACTCTGTACGGTTACACAGTGAGTGACCCTTACCCTGCTGAATAAACACTGACTCTGTACGGTTACACAGTGAGTGACCCTTACCCTGCTGAATAAACACTGACTCTGTACGGTTACACAGTGAGTGACCCTTACCCTGCTGAATAAACCCTGACTCTGTACGGTTACACAGTGAGTGACCCTTACCCTGCTGAATAAACACTGATTCTGTACGGTTACACAGTGAGTGACCCTTACCCTGCTGAAATAAACACTGACTCTGTACGGTTACACAGTGAGTGACCCTTACCCTGCTGAATAAACTCTGACTCTGTACGGTTATACAGTGAGTGACCCTTACCCTGCTGAATAAACACTGACTCTGTATGGTTACACAGTGAGTGACCCTTACCCTGCTGGAATAAACACTGACTCTGTACGGTTACACAGTGAGTGACCCTTACCCTGCTGAATAAACTCTGACTCTGTATGGTTACACAGTGAGTGACCCTTACCCTGCTGAAATAAACACTGACTCTGTACAGTTACACAGTGAGTGACCCTTACCCTGCTGAATAAACTCTGACTGTCTACGGTTACACAGTGAGTGACCCTTACCCTGCTGAAATAAACACTGACTCTGTACAGTTACACGGTGAGTGACCCTTACCCTGCTGAATAAACACTGACTCTGTACAGTTACACAGCGAGTGACCCTTACCCTGCTGAATAAACACTGACTCTGTACGGTTACACAGTGAGTGACCCTTACCCTGCTGAAATAAACACTAACTCAGTACAGTTACACAGTGAGTGACCCTTACCCTGCTGAATAAACACTGACTCTGTACGGTTACACAGTGAGTGACCCTTACCCTGCTGAAATAAACACTGACTCTGTACGGTTTCACAGCGAGTGACCCTTACCCTGCTGAATAAACACTGACTCTGTACGGTTACACAGTGAGTGACCCTTACCCTGCTGAATAAACACTGACTCTGTACGGTTACACAGTGACTGACCCTTACCCTGCTGAATAAACCCTGACCCTGTACGGTTTCACAGCGAGTGACCCTTACCCTGCTGAATAAACACTGACTCTGTACGGTTACACAGCGAGTGACCCTTACCCTGCTGAATAAACACTGACTGTGTACGGTTACACAGTGAGTGACCCTTACCCTGCTGAATACACACTGACTCTGTACGGTTACACAGTGAGTGACCCTTACCCTGCTGAATAAACACTGACTCTGTACGGTTACACAGTGAGTGACCCTTACCCTGCTGAATACACACTGACTCTGTACGGTTACACAGTGAGTGACCCTTACCCTGTTGAATACACACTGACTCTGTACGGTTACACAGTGTGTGACCCTTACCCTGCTGAATAAACACTGACTTTGTACGGTTACACAGTGAGTGACCCTTACCCTGCTGAATAAACACTGACTCTGTACGGTTACACAGTGAGTGACCCTTACCCTGCTGAAATAAACACTGACTCTGTAACGTTTACACAGTGAGTGACCCTTACCCTGCTGAATAAACACTGACTCTGTACGGTTACACAGAGAGTGACCCTAACCCTGCTGAATAAACCATGACTCTGTACAGTTACACAGAGAGTGACCCTTACCCTGCTGAATAAACACTAACTCTGTACAGTTACACAGTGAGTGACCCTTACCCTGCTGAAATAAACACTGACTGTGTACGGTTACACAGTGAGTGACCCTTACCCTGCTGAAATAAACACTGACTCTGTTCGGTTACACAGTGAGTGACCCTTACCCTGCTGAATAAACACTGACTCTGTACGGTTACACAGTGAGTGACCCTTACCCTGCTGAATAAACACTGACTCTGTACGGTTACACAGTGAGTGACCCTTACCCTGCTGAATAAACACTGACTCTGTATGGTTACACAGTGAGTGACCCTTACCCTGCTGAAATAAACACTGACTCTGTACGGTTACACAGTGAGTGACCCTTACCCTGCTGAATAAACCATGACTCTGTACAGTTACACAGAGAGTGACCCTTACCCTGCTGAATAAACACTGACTCTGTATGGTTACACAGTGAGTGACCCTTACCCTGCTGAAATAAACACTGACTCTGTACGGTTACACAGTGAGTGACCCTTACCCTGCTGAAATAAACACTGACTCTGTACGGTTACACAGTGAGTGACCCTAACCCTGCTGAAATAAACACTGACTGTGTACGGTTACACAGTGAGTGACCCTTACCCTGCTGAATAAACACTGACTCTGTACGGTTACACAGTGAGTGACCCTTACCCTGCTGAATAAACACTGACTCTGTACAGTTACACAGTGAGTGACCCTTACCCTGCTGAACAAACCCTGACTCTGTACGATTACACAGTGAGTGACCCTTACCCTGCTGAATAAACACTGACTCTGTACGGTTACACAGAGAGTGACCCTAACCCTGCTGAATAAACACTGACTCTGTACGGTTACACAGTGAGTGACCCTTACCCTGCTGAATAAACACTGACTCTGTACGGTTACACAGTGAGTGACCCTTACACTGCTGACCAAACCCTGACTCTGTACGTTGACACAGTGAGTGACCCGAACTCTGTGAATAAACATTGACTCTGTACAGTTACACAGCGAGTGACCTTTACCCTGCTGAAAAAAACACTGACTCTGTACGGTTACACAGTGAGTGACCCTTACCCTGCTGAATAAACACTGACTCTGTACGGTTACACAGTGAGTGACCCTTACCCTGCTGAAATAAACACTGACTCTGTATGGTTACACAGTGAGTGACCCTTACCCTGCTGAATAAACACTGACTCTGTACGGTTACACAGTGAGTGACCCTAACCCTGCTGAAATAAACACTGACTGTGTACGGTTACACAGTGAGTGACCCTTACCCTGCTGAAATAAACACTGACTCTGTACGGTTACACAGTGAGTGACCCTTACCCTGCTGAAATAAACACTGACTCTGTACGGTTACACAGTGAGTGACCCTAACCCTGCTGAATAAACACTGACTGTGTACGGTGACACAGTGAGTGACCCTTACCCTGCTGAATAAACACTGACTCTGTACAGTTACACAGTGAGTGACCCTTACCCTGCTGAACAAACCCTGACTCTGTACGGTTACACAGTGAGTGACCCTTACCCTGCTGAATAAACACTGACTCTGTACGGATACACAGCGAGTGACCCTTACCCTGCTGAATACACACTGACTCTGTACGGTTACACAGTGAGTGACCCTTACCCTGCTGAATAAACACTGACTCTGTACGGTTACACAGTGAGTGACCCTTACACTGCTGAAATAAACACTGACTCTGTACGGTTACACAGTGAGTGACCCTTACCCTGCTGAATAAACACTGACTCTGTACGGTTACACAGTGAGTGACCCTTACCCTGCTGAATAAACACTGACTCTGTACGGTTACACAGTGAGTGACCCTTACCCTGCTGAAATAAACACTGACTCTGTATGGTTACACAGTGTGTGACCCTTACCCTGCTGAAATAAACACTGACTCTGTACGGTTACACAGTGAGTGACCCTAACCCTGCTGAAATAAACACTGACTGTGTACGGTTCCACAGTGAGTGACCCTTACCCTGCTGAATAAACACTGACTCTGTACAGTTACACAGTGAGTGACCCTTACACTGCTGAACAAACACTGACTCTGTACGGTTACACAGTGAGTGACCCTTACCCTGCTGAATAAACACTGACTCTGTACGGTTACACAGTGAGTGACCCTTACCCTGCTGAATAAACACTGACTCTGTACGGTTACACAGTGAGTGACCCTTACCCTGCTGAAATAAACACTGACTCTGTACGGTTACACAGTGAGTGACCCTTACCCTGCTGAATAAACACTGACTCTGTACGGTTACACAGTGAGTGACCCTTACCCTGCTGAATAAACCCTGACTCTGTACGGTTACACAGTGAGTGACCCTTACCCTGCTGAATAAACACTGACTCTGTACGGTTACACAGTGAGTGACCCTTACCCTGCTGAATAAACACTGACTCTGTACGGTTACACAGTGAGTGACCCTTACCCTGCTGAATAAACTCTGACTCTGTACGGTTATGCAGTGAGTGACCCTTACCCTGCTGAATAAACACTGACTCTGTATGGTTACACAGTGAGTGACCCTTACCCTGTTGAAATAAACACTGACTCTGTACAGTTACACAGTGAGTGACCCTTACCCTGCTGAATAAACACTGACTCTGTACGGTTACACAGTGAGTGACCCTTACCCTGCTGAATAAACTCTGACTGTCTACGGTTACACAGTGAGTGACCCTTACCCTGCTGAATAAACACTGACTCTGTACGGTTACACAGTGAGTGACCCTTACCCTGCTGAAATAAACACTGACTCTGTACAGTTACACAGTGAGTGACCCTTACCCTGCTGAATAAACACTGACTCTGTACGGTTACACAGTGAGTGACCCTTACCCTGCTGAATAAACACTGACTCTGTATGGTTACACAGTGAGTGACCCTTACCCTGCTGAAATAAACACTGACTCTGTACAGTTACACATTGAGTGACACTTACCCTGCTGAATAAACACTGACTCTGTACGGTTACACAGTGAGTGACCCTTACCCTGCTGAATAAACCATGACTCTGTACAGTTACAAAGAGAGTGACCCTTACCCTGCTGAAATAAACACTGCCTCTGTACGGTTACACAGTGAGTGACCCTTACCCTGCTGAATAAACACTGACTCTGTACGGTTACACAGAGAGTGACCCTAACCCTGCTGAAATAAACACTGACTCTGTACGGTTACACAGTGAGTGACCCTTACCCTGCTGAATAAACACTGACTCTGTATGGTTACACAGTGAGTGACCCTTACCCTGCTGAATAAACACTGACTCTGTTCGGTTACACAGTGAGTGACCCTTACCCTGCTGAATAAACACTGACTCTGTACGGTTACACAGTGAGTGACCCTTACCCTGCTGAATAAACACTGACTCTGTACGGTTACACAGTGAGTGACCCTTACCCTGCTGAATAAACACTGACTGTGTACGGTTACACAGTGAGTGACCCTTACCCTGCTGAATAAACACTGACTCTGTACGGTTACACAGCGAGTGACCCTTACCCTGCTGAATAAACACTGACTCTGTACGGTTACACAGTGAGTGACCCTTACCCTGCTGAATAAACACTGACTCTGTACGGTTACACAGCGAGTGACCCTTACCCTGCTGAATAAACACTGACTCTGTACGGTTACACAGCGAGTGACCCTTACCCTGCTGAATAAACACTGACTCTGTACGGTTACACAGTGAGTGACCCTTACCCTGCTGAATAAACACTGACTCTGTACGGTTACACAGTGAGTGACCCTTACCCTGCTGAATAAACACTGACTCTGTACGGTTACACAGCGAGTGACCCTTACCCTGCTGAATAAACACTGACTCTGTACGGTTACACAGCGAGTGACCCTTCCCCTGCTGAATAAACACTGACTCTGTACGGTTACTCAGTGATTAACCCTTACCCTGCTGAATAAACGTTGTCTTTGTACAATTAGCCTGGCATTCTGTATTTCCATCCGTTATCCACACACTGGGAACTAAAACACTACACAACGATTGCCGTCGTGTCATCGAGTAACTCTGTATTTGCTCGTGCCCAGTGCATGGCCTCTGATGAACTAGTGTAGAGCCCGTTCATGGTGTAAGGAGACTCTCTGAGACTCCTGGTTCCATCTGTTAGCAAGGGCCCCCTGATTGGCCCAATCAGGGAGCTCCGAGTCGATGACCTCGACCACGATGGCCTAGTTTGATGAGTATGGGACACTTTCCCACAATTTAATTTGATCATGGATACCCCAAATTTGTTTGCAATGCCATAATCCCATCCGCCCCATTCAATCTGTCATTCACCTGACGATCTGTTCATAACGTGACCCAGTGCATACAATTCTGATCTACCTGCTGTCGTAACGGTTTTGTGAAACTTGAAAGGGTTCAGAAAAGATTTACGAGGACGTTGCCAGGGTTGGAGGATCTGAGCGACAGGGAGAGGCTGAACAGGCTGGGGTTGTTTTCCCTGGAGCGTCGGAGGCTGAGGGGTGACCTTATAGAGGTTTACAAAATCATGAGGGACATGGATAGGGTAAACAGGCAAAATGTTTTCCCTGGGGTGGTGGATTCCAGAACTAGAGGGCATAGGTTTAGGGTGAGAGGGGAAAGATATAAAAGAGATCTAAGGGGCAACTTTTTCACGCAGAGGGTGGTACGTGTATGGAATGAGCTGCCAGAGGATGTGGTGGAGGCTGGTACAATTGCAACATTTCAGAGGCATTTGGATGGGTATATGAATAGGAAGGGTTTGGAGGAATATGGGCCGGGTGCTGACAAATGGAACGAGATTAGTTTGGCAAATGTGCTCAACATTGACGAGTTGGCCCGAAGCGTCTGTTTCCATGCTGTATGAATCTACGAGGACAACAGAGATTTCAATCAATCCAATGAATCTCCTGTCAACTTCATCAATACATCTGGGACATTCCTTCCAGAAGACTAGGGACAGGATGGGAGATGCGATCTCATCACTGGCCTGTTTGCCTCAATTGATCATTGCGTTGATGTTCATTTCCTGTCATTTTAAATAACAGTGTTCTCTTAAATGTCTTCATCATGTCCTAACTCTGCATACGGTAACATTCCCACAGTAACGTCGATGTTGTAACATTCCCACAGCGATGCCCGTACGGTAACATTCCCACAGTAACGTCCGTACAGTAACATTCCCACAGTGATATCCGTACAGTAACATTCCCACAGTAACGTCCGTACAGTAACATTCCCACAGGAACGTCCGTACGGTAACATTCCCACAGTGATATCCGTACAGTAACATTCCCACAGCGATGTCCGTACAGTAACATTCCCACAGTGATATCCGTACAGTAACATTCCCACAGCGATGTCCGTACAGTAACATTCCCACAGCGATGCCCGTACAGTAACATTCCCACAGTGATATCCGTACAGTAAAATTCCCACAGCGATGCCCGTACAGTAACATTCCCACAGTAATGTCCGTACAGTAACATTCCCACAGCGATGTCCGTACAGTAACATTCCCACAGCGATGCCCGTACAGTAACATTCCCACAGTAATGTCCGTACAGTAACATTCCCACAGCAATGTCCGTACGGTAACATTCCCACAGTGACGTCCGTACGGTAACATTCCCACAGTAACGTCCGTACGGTAACATTCCCACAGTAATGTCCGTACGGTAACATTCCCACAGCGATGTCTGTACAGTAACATTCCCACAGTAATGTCCGTACGGTAACATTCCCACAGTAACATCCGTACGGTAACATTCCCACAGCGATGTCCCTACAGTAACATTCCCACAGTAACGTCCGTACAGTAACATTCCCACAGTAACGTCCGTACAGTAACATTCCCACAGTGACGTCCGTACGGTAACATTCCCACAGTAATGTCTGTACGGTAACATTCCCACAGTAACGTCCGTATGGTAACATTCCCACAGTAATGTCCGTACAGTAACATTCCCACAGTAACGTCCGTACAGTAACATTCCCACAATAATGTCTGTACAGTAACATTCCCACAGTAATGTCCGTACGGTAACATTCCCACAGTAACATCCGTACGGTAACATTCCCACAGCGATGTCCCTACAGTAACATTCCCACAGTAACGTCCGTACGGTAACATTCCCACAGCGATGTCCCTACAGTAACATTCCCACAGTAATGTCCGTACGGTAACATTCCCACAGTGACGTCCATACGGTAACATTCCCACAGTAATGTCCGTACGGTAACATTCCCACAGTGACGTCCATACGGTAACATTCCCACAGTAATGTCCGTACGGTAACATTCCCACAGTGACGTCCATACAGTAACATTCCCACAGTAATGTCCGTACGGTAACATTCCCACAGTAATGTCCGTACAGTAACATTCCCACAGTGACGTCCATACGGTAACATTCCCACAGTAACATCCGTACAGTAACATTCCCACAGTAATGTCTGTACGGTAACATTCCCACAGTAACGTCCGTACAGTAACATTCCCACAGTAACGTCCGTACGGTAACATTCCCACAGTAATGTCCGTACGGTAACATTCCCACAGTAACGTCCGTACGGTAACATTCCCACTGTAATGTCCAAACAGTTACATTCCCACGGTAACGTCTGTATATTAACATTCCCACAGTGACATCCGTACGGTAACATTCCCACATTGACTTCCATACAGTAACATTCCCACAGTAATGTCCGTACGGTAACATTCCCACAGTCACGTCCGTACGGTAACATTCCCACAGTAATGTCTGTACGGTAACATTCCCACAGTAACGTCCGTACGGTAACATTCCCACAGCGATGTCCATACGGTAACATTCCCACAGTAACGTCCGTACGGTAACATTCCCACTGTAATGTCCGTACGGTAACATTCCCACAGCGATGTCCGTACGGTAACATTCCCACAGCGATGTCCGTACGGTAACATTCCCACAGTAATGTCTGTACGGTAACATTCCCACAGTAACGTCCGTACGGTAACATTCCCACTGTAATGTCCGTACGGTAACATTCCCACAGCGATGTCCGTACGGTAACATTCCCACAGTAATGTCCGTACGGTAACATTCCCACAGTAATGTCTGTACGGTAACATTCCCACAGTAACATCCATACAGTAACATTCCCACAGCGATGTCCGTACGGTAACATTCCCACAGTAATGTCCGTACGGTAACATTCCCACAGCGATGTCTGTACAGTAACATTCCCACAGCGATGTCCCTACAGTAACATTCCCACAGTAATGTCTGTACGGTAACATTCCCACGGTGATATCCGTACGGTAACATTCCCACAGTAACGTCCGTACGGTAACATTCCCACAGCGATGTCCGTACAGTAACATTCCCACAGTAACGTCCGTACGGTAACATTCCCACAGTAATGTCTGTACGGTAACATTCCCACAGTAACGTCCGTACGGTAACATTCCCACTGTAATGTCCGTACGGTAACATTCCCACAGCGATGTCCGTACGGTAACATTCCCACAGTAATGTCCGTACGGTAACATTCCCACAGTAATGTCTGTACGGTAACATTCCCACAGTAACATCCATACAGTAACATTCCCACAGCGATGTCCGTACGGTAACATTCCCACAGTAATGTCCGTACGGTAACATTCCCACAGTAACGTCCGCACGGTAACATTCCCACAGTAATGTCCGTACGGTAACATTCCCACAGCGATGTCTGTACAGTAACATTCCCACAGCGATGTCCCTACAGTAACATTCCCACAGTAATGTCTGTACGGTAACATTCCCACGGTGATATCCGTACAGTAACATTCCTACAGTAACGTCCGTACGGTAACATTCCCACAGCGATGTCCGTACGGTAACATTCCCACAGTAATGTCCGTACGGTAACATTCCCACAGTAATGTCTGTACGGTAACATTCCCACAGTAACATCCGTACAGTAACATTCCCACAGCGATGTCCGTACGGTAACATTCCCACAGTAACGTCCGTACGGTAACATTCCCACAGTAATGTCCAAACAGTTACATTCCCACGGTAACGTCTGTATATTAACATTCCCACATTGACATCCGTATGGTAACATTCCCACAGTGATATCCGTACGGTAACATTCCCACATTGACTTCCATACAGTAACATTCCCACAGTAATGTCCATACGGTAACATTCCCATGGTAACATCCATACAGTAACATTCCCACAGTAACATCCGTACGGTAACATTCCCACAGTAATGTCCGTACAGTAACATTCCCACAGTAATGTCCATACGGTAACATTCCTACATCGATGTCTGCACAGTAATGTTCCCACAGTAATTTCCGTACAGTAACATTCCGTACAGTAATGTCCATACGGGAACATTCCCACAGTGACATCCGTACAGTAACATTCCCACAGTAACATCTGTACAGTAACATTCCCACAGTAATGTCTGTACAGTAACATTCTGTACAGTAACGCCCGTACGTAACATTCCCACGGTAATATCCGTACGGTAACATTCCCACATTGATGTCCATATAGTAACATTCCCGCTTTAACGTCCATACAGTAACATTCCCACAGTTATGTCCGGACGGGAACATTCCCACAGTGACATCTGTACGGTAACATTCCCACAGTAATGTCCGTACGGTAACATTCCCACAGTAAAGACCATACAGTAACATTCCCACAGTAATGTCCGTACAGTAACATTCCCACAGTAACGTCCGTACGGTAACATTCCCACAGTAATGTCTGTTTGGTAACATTCCCACAGTAATGTCCATACGGTAACATTCCCACAGCGATGTCCGTACGGTAACATTCCCACAGTAATGTCTGTTTGGTAACATTCCCACAGTAATGTCCATACGGTAACATTCCCACAGCGATGTCCGTACGGTAACATTCCTACAGTAACATCAATATGGTAACATTCCCATGGTAATGTCCATACAGTAAAATTTCCACAGTGAGGTCCGTACAGAACATTCCCACAGTGACGTACGTACGGTAACATTCCCACAGTAATGTCTGTACGGTAATATTCCCACAGTAATGTCAATACAGTAACATTCCCATGGTTACGTCCGTATGGTAATATTCCCACAGTAATATCCGTACGGTAACATTCCCACATTGATGTCCATACAGTAACATTCCCGCTGTAACATCCATACAGTAACATTCCCACAGTTATGTCCGGACGGGAACATTCCCACAGTGACATCCGTGCGGTAACATTCCCACAGCGATGTCCGTACAGTAACATTCCCACAGCGATGTCCGTACAGTAACATTCCCACAGCGATGTCCGTACGGTAACATTCCCACAATAATGTCCGTACAGTAACATTCCCACAGTATTGGCCATGTGGTAATATCCATACGGTAACATTCCCACAGTAATATCCGTACGGTAACATTCCCACAGCGATATCCTTATGGTAACATTCCTACAGTAATGTCCATACGGTAACATTCCCACATTGACGCCCATACAGTAACATTCCCACAAAAAATGTCCGTACGGTAACATTCCACAGTAACATCCAGACAGTAACATTCCCACATTGACGCCCATACAGTAACATTCCCACAGCGATGTCTGTACGGTAACATTCCCACAGTAACGTCCATACAGTAAAATTCCCACAGTAACGTCCGTACGGTAACATTCCCACAGTAACGTCCGTACGGTAACATTCCCACAGTAATGTCTGTGCAGTAACATTCCCACAGTAACGTCCATACAGTAAAATTCCCACAGTAACATCCGTACGGTAACATTCCCACGGTAATGTCCGTACAGTAACATTCCCACAGTAATGTCCATACAGTAACATTCCCACAGCGATGTCCGTACAGTAACATTCCCACAGTAACGTCCATACGGTAACATTCCCACAGTAATATCTGTGCAGTAACATTCCCACAGTAACATCTAGGCATTAACATTCCCACAGCGATGTCTGTACGGTAACATTCCCACAGTAACGTCCATACAGTAAAATTCCCACAGTAACGTCCGTACGGTAACATTCCCACAGTAACGTCCGTACGGTAACATTCCCACAGTAATGTCTGTGCAGTAACATTCCCACAGTAACGTCCATACAGTAAAATTCCCACAGTAACATCCGTACGGTAACATTCCCACGGTAATGTCCGTACAGTAACATTCCCACAGTAATGTCCATACAGTAACATTCCCACAGCGATGTCCGTACAGTAACATTCCCACAGTAATGTCCGTACGGTAACATTCCCACAGCGATGTCCGTACGGTAACATTCCCACAGTAACGTCCATACAGTAACATTCCCACAGTAATGTCTGTGCAGTAACATTCCCACAGCGATGTCCGTACAGTAACATTCCCACAGTGATATCCGTACAGTAACATTCCCACAGCGCTGTCCGTACAGTAACATTCCCACAGCGATGCCCGTACAGTAACATTCCCACAGTGATATCCGTACAGTAAAATTCCCACAGCGATGCCCGTACAGTAACATTCCCACAGTAATGTCCGTACAGTAACATTCCCACAGCGATGCCCGTACAGTAACATTCCCACAGTAATGTCCGTACAGTAACATTCCCACAGCAATGTCCGTACGGTAACATTCCCACAGTGACGTCCGTACGGTAACATTCCCACAGTAACGTCCGTACGGTAACATTCCCACAGTAATGTCCATACGGTAACATTCCCACAGTAATGTCCGTACGGTAACATTCCCACAGCGATGTCTGTACAGTAACATTCCCACAGTAATGTCCGTACGGTAACATTCCCACAGTAACATCCGTACGGTAACATTCCCACAGCGATGTCCCTACAGTAACATTCCCACAGTAACGTCCGTACAGTAACATTCCCACAGTGACGTCCGTACGGTAACATTCCCACAGTAATGTCTGTACGGTAACATTCCCACAGTAACGTCCGTATGGTAACATTCCCACAGTAATGTCCGTACAGTAACATTCCCACAGTAACGTCCGTACAGTAACATTCCCACAATAATGTCTGTACAGTAACATTCCCACAGTAATGTCCGTACGGTAACATTCCCACAGTAACATCCGTACGGTAACATTCCCACAGCGATGTCCCTACAGTAACATTCCCACAGTAACGTCCGTACGGTAACATTCCCACAGCGATGTCCCTACAGTAACATTCCCACAGTAATGTCCGTACGGTAACATTCCCACAGTGACGTCCGTACGGTAACATTCCCACAGTGACGTCCATACGGTAACATTCCCACAGTAATGTCCGTACGGTAACATTCCCACAGTGACGTCCATACGGTAACATTCCCACAGTAACATCCGTACGGTAACATTCCCACAGTAATGTCCGTACAGTAACATTCCCACAGTAATGTCTGTACGGTAACATTCCCACAGTAATGTCCGTACGGTAACATTCCCACAGTAATGTCCGTACAGTAACATTCCCACAGTGACGTCCATACGGTAACATTCCCACAGTAACATCCGTACAGTAACATTCCCACAGTAATGTCTGTACGGTAACATTCCCACAGTAACGTCCGTACAGTAACATTCCCACAGTAACGTCCGTACGGTAACATTCCCACAGTAATGTCCGTACGGTAACATTCCCACAGTAACGTCCGTACGGTAACATTCCCACTGTAATGTCTGTATATTAACATTCCCACAGTAATGTCCAAACAGTTACATTCCCACGGTAACGTCTGTATATTAACATTCCCACAGTGACATCCGTACGGTAACATTCCCACATTGACTTCCATACAGTAACATTCCCACAGTAATGTCCGTACGGTAACATTCCCACAGTCACGTCCGTACGGTAACATTCCCACAGTAATGTCTGTACGGTAACATTCCCACAGTAACGTCCGTACGGTAACATTCCCACAGCGATGTCCATACGGTAACATTCCCACAGTAACGTCCGTACGGTAACATTCCCACAGTAATGTCCGTACGGTAACATTCCCACAGCGATGTCCGTACGGTAACATTCCCACAGCGATGTCCGTACGGTAACATTCCCACAGTAATGTCTGTACGGTAACATTCCCACAGTAACGTCCGTACGGTAACATTCCCACTGTAATGTCCGTACGGTAACATTCCCACAGCGATGTCCGTACGGTAACATTCCCACAGTAATGTCCGTACGGTAACATTCCCACAGTAATGTCTGTACGGTAACATTCCCACAGTAACATCCATACAGTAACATTCCCACAGCGATGTCCGTACGGTAACATTCCCACAGTAATGTCCGTACGGTAACATTCCCACAGCGATGTCTGTACAGTAACATTCCCACAGCGATGTCCCTACAGTAACATTCCCACAGTAATGTCTGTACGGTAACATTCCCACGGTGATATCCGTACAGTAACATTCCTACAGTAACGTCCGTACGGTAACATTCCCACAGCGATGTCCGTACAGTAACATTCCCACAGTAATGTCCGTACAGTAACATTCCTACAGTAACGTCCGTACGGTAACATTCCCACAGTAATGTCTGTACGGTAACATTCCCACAGTAACGTCCGTACGGTAACATTCCCACTGTAATGTCCGTACGGTAACATTCCCACAGCGATGTCCGTACGGTAACATTCCCACAGTAATGTCCGTACGGTAACATTCCCACAGTAATGTCTGTACGGTAACATTCCCACAGTAACATCCATACAGTAACATTCCCACAGCGATGTCCGTACGGTAACATTCCCACAGTAATGTCCGTACGGTAACATTCCCACAGTAACGTCCGCACGGTAACATTCCCACAGTAATGTCCGTACGGTAACATTCCCACAGCGATGTCTGTACAGTAACATTCCCACAGCGATGTCCCTACAGTAACATTCCCACAGTAATGTCTGTACGGTAACATTCCCACGGTGATATCCGTACAGTAACATTCCTACAGTAACGTCCGTACGGTAACATTCCCACAGCGATGTCCGTACGGTAACATTCCCACAGTAATGTCCGTACGGTAACATTCCCACAGTAATGTCTGTACGGTAACATTCCCACAGTAACATCCGTACAGTAACATTCCCACAGCGATGTCCGTACGGTAACATTCCCACAGTAACGTCCGTACGGTAACATTCCCACAGTAATGTCCAAACAGTTACATTCCCACGGTAACGTCTGTATATTAACATTCCCACATTGACATCCGTATGGTAACATTCCCACAGTGATATCCGTACGGTAACATTCCCACATTGACTTCCATACAGTAACATTCCCACAGTAATGTCCATACGGTAACATTCCCATGGTAACATCCATACAGTAACATTCCCACAGTAACATCCGTACGGTAACATTCCCACAGTAATGTCCGTACAGTAACATTCCCACAGTAATGTCCATACGGTAACATTCCTACATCGATGTCTGCACAGTAATGTTCCCACAGTAATTTCCGTACAGTAACATTCCGTACAGTAATGTCCATACGGGAACATTCCCACAGTGACATCCGTACAGTAACATTCCCACAGTAACATCTGTACAGTAACATTCCCACAGTAATGTCTGTACAGTAACATTCTGTACAGTAACGCCCGTACGTAACATTCCCACGGTAATATCCGTACGGTAACATTCCCACATTGATGTCCATATAGTAACATTCCCGCTTTAACGTCCATACAGTAACATTCCCACAGTTATGTCCGGACGGGAACATTCCCACAGTGACATCTGTACGGTAACATTCCCACAGTAATGTCCGTACGGTAACATTCCCACAGTAAAGACCATACAGTAACATTCCCACAGTAATGTCCGTACAGTAACATTCCCACAGTAACGTCCGTACGGTAACATTCCCACAGTAATGTCTGTTTGGTAACATTCCCACAGTAATGTCCATACGGTAACATTCCCACAGCGATGTCCGTACGGTAACATTCCCACAGTAATGTCTGTTTGGTAACATTCCCACAGTAATGTCCATACGGTAACATTCCCACAGCGATGTCCGTACGGTAACATTCCTACAGTAACATCAATATGGTAACATTCCCATGGTAATGTCCATACAGTAAAATTTCCACAGTGAGGTCCGTACAGAACATTCCCACAGTGACGTACGTACGGTAACATTCCCACAGTAATGTCTGTACGGTAATATTCCCACAGTAATGTCAATACAGTAACATTCCCATGGTTACGTCCGTATGGTAATATTCCCACAGTAATATCCGTACGGTAACATTCCCACATTGATGTCCATACAGTAACATTCCCGCTGTAACATCCATACAGTAACATTCCCACAGTTATGTCCGGACGGGAACATTCCCACAGTGACATCCGTGCGGTAACATTCCCACAGCGATGTCCGTACAGTAACATTCCCACAGCGATGTCCGTACGGTAACATTCCCACAATAATGTCCGTACAGTAACATTCCCACAGTATTGGCCATGTGGTAATATCCATACGGTAACATTCCCACAGTAATATCCGTACGGTAACATTCCCACAGCGATATCCTTATGGTAACATTCCTACAGTAATGTCCATACGGTAACATTCCCACATTGACGCCCATACAGTAACATTCCCACAAAAAATGTCCGTACGGTAACATTCCACAGTAACATCCAGACAGTAACATTCCCACATTGACGCCCATACAGTAACATTCCCACAGCGATGTCTGTACGGTAACATTCCCACAGTAACTTCCATACAGTAAAATTCCCACAGTAACGTCCGTACGGTAACATTCCCACAGTAACGTCCGTACGGTAACATTCCCACAGTAATGTCTGTGCAGTAACATTCCCACAGTAACGTCCATACAGTAAAATTCCCACAGTAACATCCGTACGGTAACATTCCCACGGTAATGTCCGTACAGTAACATTCCCACAGTAATGTCCATACAGTAACATTCCCACAGCGATGTCCGTACAGTAACATTCCCACAGTAACGTCCATACGGTAACATTCCCACAGTAATATCTGTGCAGTAACATTCCCACAGTAACATCTAGGCATTAACATTCCCACAGCGATGTCTGTACGGTAACATTCCCACAGTAACGTCCATACAGTAAAATTCCCACAGTAACGTCCGTACGGTAACATTCCCACAGTAACGTCCGTACGGTAACATTCCCACAGTAATGTCTGTGCAGTAACATTCCCACAGTAACGTCCATACAGTAAAATTCCCACAGTAACATCCGTACGGTAACATTCCCACGGTAATGTCCGTACAGTAACATTCCCACAGTAATGTCCATACAGTAACATTCCCACAGCGATGTCCGTACAGTAACATTCCCACAGTAATGTCCGTACGGTAACATTCCCACAGCGATGTCCGTACGGTAACATTCCCACAGTAACGTCCATACAGTAACATTCCCACAGTAATGTCTGTGCAGTAACATTCCCACAGTAACATCTAGGCATTAACATTCCCACAGCGATGTCCGTACGGTAACATTCCCACAGTAACGTCCATACAGTAACATTCCCACATTGATGTCCATACAGTAACATTCCCGCTGTAACATCCATACAGTAACATTCCCACAGTTATGTCCGGACGGGAACATTCCCACAGTGACATCCGTGCGGTAACATTCCCACAGCGATGTCCGTACAGTAACATTCCCACAGCGATGTCCGTACGGTAACATTCCCACAATAATGTCCGTACAGTAACATTCCCACAGTATTGGCCATGTGGTAATATCCATACGGTAACATTCCCACAGTAATATCCGTACGGTAACATTCCCACAGCGATATCCTTATGGTAACATTCCTACAGTAATGTCCATACGGTAACATTCCCACATTGACGCCCATACAGTAACATTCCCACAAAAAATGTCCGTACGGTAACATTCCACAGTAACATCCAGACAGTAACATTCCCACATTGACGCCCATACAGTAACATTCCCACAGCGATGTCTGTATGGTAACATTCCCACAGTAACGTCCATACAGTAAAATTCCCACAGTAACGTCCGTACGGTAACATTCCCACAGTAATGTCTGTGCAGTAACATTCCCACAGTAACATCCGTACGGTAACATTCCCACGGTAATGTCCGTACAGTAACATTCCCACAGTAATGTCTGTTTGGTAACATTCCCACAGTAATGTCCATACGGTAACATTCCCACAGCGATGTCCGTACGGTAACATTCCCACAGTAATGTCTGTTTGGTAACATTCCCACAGTAATGTCCATACGGTAACATTCCCACAGCGATGTCCGTACGGTAACATTCCTACAGTAACATCAATATGGTAACATTCCCATGGTAATGTCCATACAGTAAAATTTCCACAGTGAGGTCCGTACAGAACATTCCCACAGTGACGTACGTACGGTAACATTCCCACAGTAATGTCTGTACGGTAATATTCCCACAGTAATGTCAATACAGTAACATTCCCATGGTTACGTCCGTATGGTAATATTCCCACAGTAATATCCGTACGGTAACATTCCCACATTGATGTCCATACAGTAACATTCCCGCTGTAACATCCATACAGTAACATTCCCACAGTTATGTCCGGACGGGAACATTCCCACAGTGACATCCGTGCGGTAACATTCCCACAGCGATGTCCGTACAGTAACATTCCCACAGCGATGTCCGTACGGTAACATTCCCACAATAATGTCCGTACAGTAACATTCCCACAGTATTGGCCATGTGGTAATATCCATACGGTAACATTCCCACAGTAATATCCGTACGGTAACATTCCCACAGCGATATCCTTATGGTAACATTCCTACAGTAATGTCCATACGGTAACATTCCCACATTGACGCCCATACAGTAACATTCCCACAAAAAATGTCCGTACGGTAACATTCCACAGTAACATCCAGACAGTAACATTCCCACATTGACGCCCATACAGTAACATTCCCACAGCGATGTCTGTACGGTAACATTCCCACAGTAACTTCCATACAGTAAAATTCCCACAGTAACGTCCGTACGGTAACATTCCCACAGTAACGTCCGTACGGTAACATTCCCACAGTAATGTCTGTGCAGTAACATTCCCACAGTAACGTCCATACAGTAAAATTCCCACAGTAACGTCCGTACGGTAACATTCCCACAGTAATGTCTGTGCAGTAACATTCCCACAGTAACATCCGTACGGTAACATTCCCACGGTAATGTCCGTACAGTAACATTCCCACAGTAATGTCCATACAGTAAAATTCCCACAGTAACGTCCGTACGGTAACATTCCCACAGTAATGTCTGTGCAGTAACATTCCCACAGTAACATCCGTACGGTAACATTCCCACGGTAATGTCCGTACAGTAACATTCCCACAGTAATGTCCATACAGTAACATTCCCACAGCGATGTCCGTACAGTAACATTCCCACAGTAACGTCCATACGGTAACATTCCCACGGTAATGTCCGTACAGTAACATTCCCACAGTAATGTCCATACAGTAACATTCCCACAGTAACATCCGTACGGTAACATTCCCACGGTAATGTCCGTACAGTAACATTTCCACAGTAATGTCCATACAGTAACATTCCCACAGTAACATCCGTACGGTAACATTCCCACGGTAATGTCCGTACAGTAACATTCCCACAGCGATGTCCGTACAGTAACATTCCCACAGTAACGTCCATACGGTAACATTCCCACAGTAATATCTGTGCAGTAACATTCCCACAGTAACATCCATACAGTAACATTCCCACAGTAATGTCTGTGCAGTAACATTCCCACAGTAACATCTAGGCATTAACATTCCCACAGCGATGTCCGTACGGTAACATTCCCACAGTAATGTCTGTACGGTAACATTCCCACAGTAACATCCATACAGTAACATTCCCACAATAATGTCCGTATGGTAACATTCCCACAGTAACGTCCATACAGTAACATTCCCACAATAATGTCCGTATGGTAACATTCCCACAGTATTGTCTGTGCAGTAACATTCCCACAGTAACGTCCATACAGTAAAATTCCCACAGTAACATCTGTACGGTAACATTCCCACGGTAATGTCCGTACAGTAACATTCCCACAGTAATGTCCATACAGTAACATTCCCACAGCGATGTCCGTACAGTAACATTCCCACAGTAACGTCCATACGGTAACATTCCCACAGTAATATCTGTGCAATAACATTCCCACAGTAACGTCCGTACGGTAACATTCCCACAGTATTGTCTGTGCAGTAACATTCCCACAGCGATGTCCGTACGGTAAAATTCTCACAGTAACGTCCGTACGGTAACATTCCCACGGTTACGTCTTTACAGTAACATTCCCACAGTAATATCCATACGGTAACATTCCCACATTGATGTCCATACAGTAACATTCCCGCTGTAACGTCGATACAGTCACATTCCCACAGTAATGTCCGGACGGGAACATTCCCACAGTGACATCCGTACGGTAACATTCCCACAGCGATGTCCGTACAGTAACATTCCCACAGTATTGGCCATGTGGTAATATCCATACGGTAACATTCCCAAAGTAATATCCATACGGTAACATTCCCACAGCGATATCCTTACGGTAACATTCCTACAGTAATGTCCGTATGGTAACATTCCCACATTGACGCCCATACAGTAACATTCCCACAAAAAATGTCCGTACGGTAACATTCCCACGGTAACATCCAGACAGTAACATTCCCACATTGACGCCCATACAGTAACATTCCCACAGTAATGTCTGTACGGCAACATTCCCACAGTAACGTCCGTACGGTAACATTCCCACAGTAATGTCCCGTACGGTAACATTCCCACAGCGATGTCCGTACGGTAACATTCCCACAGTAACGTCCGCACAGTAACATTCCCACAGTAACGTCCGTACGGTAACATTCCCACAGTAATGTCTGTACGGTAACATTCCCACAGTAACGTCCGTACGGTAACATTCCCACAGCGATGTCCGTACGGTAACATTCCCACAGTAACGTCCGCACAGTAACATTCCCACAGTAATGTCCGTACAGTAACATTCCCACAGCGATGTCCGTACGGTAAAATTCTCACAGTAACGCCCGTACGGTAACATTCCCACAGTAACGTCCATATGGTAACATTCCCACAGTAATATCCGTACGGTAACATTCCCACATTGATGTACATACAGTAACATTCCCGCTGTAACGTCCGTACAGTAACATTCCCACAGTAACGTCCGTACGGTAACATTCCCACAGCGATGTCCGTACGGTAAAATTCTCACAGTAACGCCCGTACGGTAACATTCCCACAGTGATATCCGTACGGTAACATTCCCACAGCGATGTCCGTACGGTAACATTCCCACAGTAACGTCCGTACGGTAACATTCCCACAGTAATGTCCGTACGGTAACATTCCCACAGTAATGTCTGTATGGTAACATTCCCACAGCGATGTCCGTACGGTAACATTCCCACAGTAATGTCCGTACGGTAACATTCCCACAGTAATGTCTGTATGGTAACATTCCCACAGCGATGTCCGTACGGTAACATTCCCACAGTAATGTCTGTATGGTAACATTCCCACAGCGATGTCCGTACGGTAACATTCCCACAGTAACGTCCGTACGGTAACATTCCCACAGTAATGTCTGTACAGTAACATTCCCACAGTAACGTCCGTACGGTAACATTCCCACAGCGATGTCCGTACGGTAACATTCCCACAGTAACGTCCGTACGGTAACATTCCCACAGCGATGTCCGTACGGTAAAATTCTCACAGTAACGCCCGTACGGTAACATTCCCACAGTAACGTCCATAAGGTAACATTCCCACAGTAATATCCGTACGGTAACATTCCCACATTGATGTACATACAGTAACATTCCCGCTGTAACGTCCATACAGTAACATTCCCACAGTAACGTCCGTACGGTAACATTCCCACAGCGATGTCCGTACGGTAAAATTCTCACAGTAACGCCCGTACGGTAACATTCCCACAGTGATATCCGTACAGTAACATTCCCACAGCGATGTCCGTACGGTAACATTCCCACAGTAACGTCCGTACGGTAACATTCCCACAGTAATGTCTGTATGGTAACATTCCCACAGCGATGTCCGTACGGTAACATTCCCACAGTAATGTCCGTACGGTAACATTCCCACAGTAATGTCTGTATGGTAACATTCCCACAGCGATGTCCGTACGGTAACATTCCCACAGTAATGTCTGTATGGTAACATTCCCACAGCGATGTCCGTACGGTAACATTCCCACAGTAACGTCCGTACGGTAACATTCCCACAGTAATGTCTGTACAGTAACATTCCCACAGTAACGTCCGTACGGTAACATTCCCACAGCGATGTCCGTACGGTAACATTCCCACAGTAACGTCCGTACGGTAACATTCCCACAGCGATGTCCGTACGGTAAAATTCTCACAGTAACGCCCGTACGGTAACATTCCCACAGTAACGTCCATAAGGTAACATTCCCACAGTAATATCCGTACGGTAACATTCCCACATTGATGTACATACAGTAACATTCCCGCTGTAACGTCCATACAGTAACATTCCCACAGTAACGTCCGTACGGTAACATTCCCACAGCGATGTCCGTACGGTAAAATTCTCACAGTAACGCCCGTACGGTAACATTCCCACAGTGATATCCGTACGGTAACATTCCCACAGCGATGTCCGTACGGTAACATTCCCACATTGATGTCCTTGCAGTAACATTCCCGCTGTAACGTCCGTACAGTAACATTCCCACAGTAACGTCCGTACGGTAACATTCCCACAGCGATGTCCGTACTGTAACATTCCCACAGTAACGTCCGTACAGTAACATTCCCACAGTAATGTCCGTACAGTAACATTCCCACAGTAACGTCTGTATGTTAACATTCCCACAGTAATGTCCTTTTGGTAACATTCCCACGATAATGTCCGTATGTTAAAATTCCACAGTAATTTCTGTTCGGTTACATTCCTACAGTAATGTCCATACGGTAACATTCCCACAGTGACGTCCATATGGTTACATTCCCACAGTAATATCCGTACGGTAACATTCCCACATTGAAGTCCACACAGTAACATTCCCACGGTAATGTCTATACGGTAATATTCCTACAGTAATGTCCATAAGGTAACATTCCCACAATAGTGTCTGTACGGTAACATTCCCACAGCGATGTCCGTACGGTAACATTCCCACATTGACTTCCATACAGTAACATTCCCACAGTAATGTCCATACAGAAACGTTCCCATGGTAATGTCTGTACGGTAACATTCCCACATTAATATCCGTATGATAGTGTTCCCACAGTACTGTCTGTACAGTAATATTCCCACAGTAATGTCCGTACGGTAACATTCCCACAGTGACGTCTGTACAGTAACATTCCCACAGTAATGTCCGTATGGTAACATTCCCACAGTGACGTCCGTACAGTAACATTCCCACAGTAACGTCCGTACGGTAACATTCCCACAGTGACGTCTGTACAGTAACATTCCCACAGTAATGTCCGTATGGTAACATTCCCACAGTGATGTCCGTACGGTAACATTCCCACAGTGACGTCTGTACAGTAACATTCCCACAGTAACGTCCGTACGGTAAAATTCCCACTGTAACGTCCGTACAGTAACATTCCCACAGCGATGTCCGTACGGTAACATTCCCACAGTAACGTCCATACAGTAACATTCCCACAGTAACGTCCGTACGGTAACATTCCCACAGTGACGTCTGTACAGTAACATTCCCACAGTAACGTCCGTACGGTAACATTCCCACTGTAACGTCCGTACAGTAACATTCCCACAGCGATGTCCGTACGGTAACATTCCCACAGTAACGTCCATACAGTAACATTCCCACAGTAACGTCCATACGGTAACATTCCCACAGTAACATCCATACAGTAAGATTCCCACAGTAACGTCCGTACGGTAACATTCCCACAGTGACGTCTGTACAGTAACATTCCCACAGTAATGTCCGTATGGTAACATTCCCACAGTGATGTCCGTACAGTAACATTCCCACAGCGATGTCCGTACGGTAACATTCCCACAGTGACGTCTGTACAGTAACATTCCCACAGTAACGTCCGTACGGTAACATTCCCACTGTAACGTCCGTACAGTAACATTCCCACAGCGATGTCCGTACGGTAACATTCCCACAGTAACGTCCATACAGTAACATTCCCACAGTAACGTCCGTACGGTAACATTCCCACAGTGACGTCTGTACAGTAACATTCCCACAGTAACGTCCGTACGGTAACATTCCCACTGTAACGTCCGTACAGTAACATTCCCACAGCGATGTCCGTACGGTAACATTCCCACAGTAACGTCCATACAGTAACATTCCCACAGTAACGTCCATACGGTAACATTCCCACAGTAACATCCATACAGTAAGATTCCCACAGTAATGTCTGTATGGTAACATTCCCACAGTAATGTCTGTATGGTAACATTCCCATAGTACTGTCCGTACAGTAACATTCCCACAGTAATGTCTGTATGGTAACATTCCCATAGTACTGTCCGTACGGTAACATTCCCACAGTAACGTCCATACGGTAACATTCCCACAGTAATGTCCGTACGGTAACATTCCCACAGCGATGTCTGTACGGTAACATTCCCACAGTAACATCCATACAGTAACATTCCCACAGTAATGTCCGTACGGTAACATTCCCACAGCGATGTCCGTACGGTAACATTCCCACAGTAACATCCATACAGTAACATTCCCACAGTAATGTCCGTACGGTAACATTCCCACAGTAATGTCTGTACGGTAACATTCCCACAGTAACATCCATACAGTAACATTCCCACAGCGATGTCCGTACGGTAACATTCCCACAGTAACGTCCGTACGGTAACATTCCCACAGTAATGTCTGTATGGTAACATTCCCACAGCGATGTCCGTACGGTAACATTCCCACAGTAATGTCTGTATGGTAACATTCCCACAGCGATGTCCGTACGGTAACATTCCCACAGTAACGTCCGTACGGTAACATTCCCACAGCGATGTCCGTACGGTAACATTCCCACAGTAACGTCCGTACGGTAACATTCCCACAGTAATGTCTGTACGGTAACATTCCCACAGTAACGTCCGTACGGTAACATTCCCACAGCGATGTCCGTACGGTAACATTCCCACAGTAATGTCCGTACGGTAACATTCCCACAGCGATGTCCGTACGGTAACATTCCCACAGCGATGTCCGTACGGTAACATTCCCACAGTAACATCCATACAGTAACATTCCCACAGTAATGTCCGTACGGTAACATTCCCTCATTGAAGTCCACACAGTAACATTCCCACGGTAATGTCTGTACGGTAATATTCCTACAGTAATGTCCATAAGGTAACATTCCCACAATAGTGTCTGTACGGTAACATTCCCACAGCGATGTCCGTACGGTAACATTCCCACATTGACTTCCATACAGTAACATTCCCACAGTAATGTCCATACAGTAACGTTCCCATGGTAATGTCTGTACGGTAACATTCCCACATTAATATCCGTATGATAGTGTTCCCACTGTACTGTCTGTACAGTAATATTCCCACAGTAATGTCCGTACGGTAACATTCCCACAGTGACGTCTGTACAGTAACATTCCCACAGTAATGTCCGTATGGTAACATTCCCACAGTGACGTCCGTACAGTAACATTCCCACAGTAACGTCCGTACGGTAACATTCCCACAGTGACGTCTGTACAGTAACATTCCCACAGTAATGTCCGTATGGTAACATTCCCACAGTGATGTCCGTACAGTAACATTCCCACAGCGATGTCCGTACGGTAACATTCCCACAGTGACGTCTGTACAGTAACATTCCCACAGTAACGTCCGTACGGTAACATTCCCACTGTAACGTCCGTACAGTAACATTCCCACAGCGATGTCCGTACGGTAACATTCCCACAGTAACGTCCATACAGTAACATTCCCACAGTAACGTCCGTACGGTAACATTCCCACAGTGACGTCTGTACAGTAACATTCCCACAGTAACGTCCGTACGGTAACATTCCCACTGTAACGTCCGTACAGTAACATTCCCACAGCGATGTCCGTACGGTAACATTCCCACAGTAACGTCCATACAGTAACATTCCCACAGTAACGTCCATACGGTAACATTCCCACAGTAACATCCATACAGTAAGATTCCCACAGTAACGTCCGTACGGTAACATTCCCACTGTAACGTCTGTACAGTAACATTCCCACAGTAATGTCCGTATGGTAACATTCCCACAGTGATGTCCGTACAGTAACATTCCCACAGCGATGTCCGTACGGTAACATTCCCACAGTGACGTCTGTACAGTAACATTCCCACAGTAACGTCCGTACGGTAACATTCCCACTGTAACGTCCGTACAGTAACATTCCCACAGCGATGTCCGTACGGTAACATTCCCACAGTAACGTCCATACAGTAACATTCCCACAGTAACGTCCGTACGGTAACATTCCCACAGTGACGTCTGTACAGTAACATTCCCACAGTAATGTCCGTACGGTAACATTCCCACAGCGATGTCCGTACGGTAACATTCCCACAGTAACGTCCGTACGGTAACATTCCCACTGTAACGTCCATACAGTAACATTCCCACAGTAACGTCCATACGGTAACATTCCCACTGTAACGTCCGTACAGTAACATTCCCACAGTAACGTCCATACGGTAACATTCCCACAGTAACATCCATACAGTAAGATTCCCACAGTAATGTCTGTATGGTAACATTCCCACAGTAATGTCTGTATGGTAACATTCCCATAGTACTGTCCGTACGGTAACATTCCCACTGTAACGTCCGTACAGTAACATTCCCACAGCGATGTCCGTACGGTAACATTCCCACAGTAACATCCATACAGTAACATTCCCACAGTAATGTCCGTACGGTAACATTCCCACATTGAAGTCCACACAGTAACATTCCCACAGTAACATCCACACAGTAACATTCCCACGGTAATGTCTGTACGGTAATATTCCTACAGTAATGTCCATAAGGTAACATTCCCACAATAGTGTCTGTACGGTAACATTCCCACAGCGATGTCCGTACGGTAACATTCCCACAGTAACATCCACACAGTAACATTCCCACGGTAATGTCTGTACGGTAATATTCCTACAGTAATGTCCATAAGGTAACATTCCCACAATAGTGTCTGTACGGTAACATTCCCACAGCGATGTCCGTACGGTAACATTCCCACATTGACTTCCATACAGTAACATTCCCACAGTAATGTCCATACAGTAACGTTCCCATGGTAATGTCTGTACGGTAACATTCCCACATTAATATCCGTATGATAGTGTTCCCACAGTACTGTCTGTACAGTAATATTCCCACAGTAATGTCCGTACGGTAACATTCCCACAGCGATGTCTGTACGGTAACATTCCCACAGCGATGTCCGTACGGTAACATTCCCACAGTAACATCCATACAGTAACATTCCCACAGTAATGTCCGTACGGTAACATTCCCACAGTAATGTCTGTACGGTAACATTCCCACAGTAACATCCATACAGTAACATTCCCACAGCGATGTCCGTACGGTAACATTCCCACAGTAACGTCCGTACGGTAACATTCCCACAGTAATGTCCGTACGGTAACATTCCCACAGCGATGTCCGTACGGTAACATTCCCACAGTAATGTCCGTACGGTAACATTCCCACAGCGATGTCCGTACGGTAACATTCCCACAGCGATGTCCGTACGGTAACATTCCCACAGTAACATCCATACAGTAACATTCCCACAGTAATGTCCGTACGGTAACATTCCCACAGTAATGTCTGTACGGTAACATTCCCACAGTAACATCCATACAGTAACATTCCCACAGCGATGTCCGTACGGTAACATTCCCACAGTAATGTCTGTATGGTAACATTCCCACAGCAATGTCCGTACGGTAACATTCCCACAGTAATGTCCGTACGGTAACATTCCCACAGCGATGTCTGTACGGTAACATTCCCACAGTAACGTCCGTACGGTAACATTCCCACAGTAATGTCTGTATGGTAACATTCCCACAGCAATGTCCGTACGGTAACATTCCCACAGCAATGTCCGTACGGTAACATTCCCACAGTAACGTCCGTACGGTAACATTCCCACAGTAATGTCTGTACGGTAACATTCCCACAGTAACGTCCGTACGGTAACATTCCCACAGCGATGTCCGTACGGTAACATTCCCACAGCAATGTCCGTACGGTAACATTCCCACAGTAATGTCCGTACGGTAACATTCCCACAGCGATGTCCGTACGGTAACATTCCCACAGTAACGTCCGTACGGTAACATTCCCACAGTAATGTCTGTATGGTAACATTCCCACAGCAATGTCCGTACGGTAACATTCCCACAGTAATGTCCGTACGGTAACATTCCCACAGCGATGTCCGTACGGTAACATTCCCACAGTAACGTCCGTACGGTAACATTCCCACAGTAATGTCTGTACGGTAACATTCCCACAGTAATGTCTGTATGGTAACATTCCCACAGCGATGTCCGTACGGTAACATTCCCACAGTAACGTCCGTACGGTAACATTCCCACAGTAATGTCTGTACGGTAACATTCCCACAGTAACGTCCGTACGGTAACATTCCCACAGCGATGTCCGTACGGTAACATTCCCACAGTAACGTCCGTACGGTAACATTCCCACAGCGATGTCTGTACGGTAACATTCCCACAGTAACGTCCGTACGGTAACATTCCCACAGCGATGTCCGTACGGTAACATTCCCACAGCGATGTCCGTACGGTAACATTCCCACAGTAATGTCCGTACGGTAACATTCCCACTGTAACGTCTGTACAGTAACATTCCCACAGTAATGTCCGTACGGTAACATTCCCACAGCGATGTCCGTACGGTAAAATTCTCACAGTAACGCCCGTACGGTAACATTCCCACAGTAACGTCCATATGGTAACATTCCCACAGTAATATCCGTACGGTAACATTCCCACATTGATGTCCATACAGTAACATTCCCGCTGTAACGTCCATACAGTAACATTCCCACAGTAATGTCCGGACGGGAACATTCCCACAGTGATATCCGTACGGTAACATTCCCACAGCGATGTCCGTACGGTAACATTCCCACATTGATGTCCATGCAGTAACATTCCCGCTGTAACGTCCATACAGTAACATTCCCACAGTAACGTCCGTACGGTAACATTCCCACAGTAACGTCCGTACAGTAACATTCCCACAGTAATGTCCGTACAGTAACATTCCCACAGTAACGTCTGTATGTTAACATTCCCACAGTAATGTCCTTTTGGTAACATTCCCACGATAATGTCCGTATGTTAAAATTCCACAGTAATTTCTGTTCGGTAACATTCCTACAGTAATGTCCATACGGTAACATTCCCACAGTGACGTCCATATGGTTACATTCCCACAGTAATATCCGTACGGTAACATTCCCACATTGAAGTCCACACAGTAACATTCCCACAGTAATGTCTGTACGGTAATATTCCCACATTGAAGTCCACACAGTAACATTCCCACAGTAATATCCGTACGGTAACATTCCCACATTGAAGTCCACACAGTAACATTCCCACGGTAATGTCTGTACGGTAATATTCCTACAGTAATGTCCATAAGGTAACATTCCCACAATAGTGTCTGTACGGTAACATTCCCACAGTGATATCCGTACGGTAACATTCCCACATTGACTTCCATACAGTAACATTCCCACAGTAATGTCCATACAGTAACGTTCCCACAGTAATGTCTGTACGGTAACATTCCCACATTAATATCCGTATGATAGTGTTCCCACAGTACTGTCTGTACAGTAATATTCCCACAGTAATGTCCGTACGGTAACATTCCCACAGTGACGTCTGTACAGTAACATTCCCACAGTAATGTCCGTATGGTAACATTCCCACAGTGACGTCCGTACAGTAACATTCCCAAAGTAACGTCCGTACGGTAACATTCCCACAGTGACGTCTGTACAGTAACATTCCCACAGTAATGTCCGTATGGTAACATTCCCACAGTGATGTCCGTACAGTAACATTCCCACAGCGATGTCCGTACGGTAACATTCCCACAGTGACGTCTGTACAGTAACATTCCCACAGTAACGTCCGTACGGTAACATTCCCACTGTAACGTCCGTACAGTAACATTCCCACAGCGATGTCCGTACGGTAACATTCCCACAGTAACGTCCATACAGTAACATTCCCACAGTAACGTCCGTACGGTAACATTCCCACAGTAATGTCTGTATGGTAACATTCCCATAGTACTGTCCGTACGGTAACATTCCCATAGTACTGTCCGTACGGTAACAGTCCCACAGTAACGTCCATACGGGAACATTCCCACAGTAATGTCCGTACGGTAACATTCCCACAGCGATGTCTGTACGGTAACATTCCCACAGCGATGTCCGTACGGTAACATTCCCACAGTAATGTCTGTACGGTAACATTCCCACAGCGATGTCCGTATGGTAACATTCCCACAGTAACGCCCGTACGGTAACATTCCCATGGTAACGTCCATATGGTTACATTCCCACAGTAATATCCGTACGGTAACATTCCCACATTGATGTCCATACAGTAACATTCCCACAGTAACGCCCGTACAGTAACATTCCCACAGCGATGTCCGTATGGTAACATTCCCACAGTAATGTCTGTACGGTAACATTCCCACAGCAATGTCCATACGGTAACATTCCCACAGTAATGTCCGTACGGTAACATTCCCACAGCGATGTCTGTACGGTAACATTCCCACAGCGATGTCCGTATGGTAACATTCCCACAGCGATGTCCGTACGGTAACATTCCCACAGTAATGTCTGTACGGTAACATTCCCACAGCGATGTCCGTACGGTAACATTCCCACAGTAATGTCTGTACGGTAACATTCCCACAGCGATGTCCGTATGGTAACATTCCCACAGTAACGTCCGTACGGTAACATTCCCATGGTAACGTCCATATGGTTACATTCCCACAGTAATGTCCGTACGGTAACATTCCCACAGCGATGTCCGTACGGTAACATTCCCACATTGATGTCCATGCAGTAACATTCCCACAGCGATGTCCGTACGGTAACATTCCCACAGTAACGTCCGTACAGTAACATTCCCACAGCGATGTCCTTTTGGTAACATTCCCACAATAATGTCCGTACGGTAACATTCCCACAGTAATGTCCGTACGGTAACATTCCCACAGTAACATCCGTACGGTAACATTCCCACAGTAATGTCCGTACGGTAACATTCCCACAGCGATGTCCGTACGGTAACATTCCCACAGTGACGTCTGTACGGTAACATTCCCACTGTAACGTCCGTACAGTAACATTCCCACAGCGATGTCCGTACGGTAACATTCCCACAGTGACGTCTGTACGGTAACATTCCCACTGTAACGTCCGTACAGTAACATTCCCACAGCGATGTCCGTACAGTAACATTCCCACAGTAACGTCTGTATGGTAACATTCCCACAGCGATGTCCGTACAGTAACATTCCCACAGCGATGTCCTTACGGTAACATTCCCACAGTAACGTCCATACAGTAACATTCCCACAGTAACGTCCATACGGTAACATTCCCACAGTAACATCCACACAGTAAGATTCCCACAGTAATGTCTGTACGGTAACATTCCCATAGTACTGTCCGTACAGTAACATTCCCATAGTACTGTCCGTACGGTAACATTCCCACAGCGATGTCCGTACGGTAACATTCCCACAGTAACGTCCGTACGGTAACATTCCCACAGTAATGTCCGTACGGTAACATTCCCACAGCGATGTCTGTACGGTAACATTCCCACAGCGATGTCCATACGGTAACATTCCCACAGTAACGTCCGTACGGTAACATTCCCACAGTAATGTCCGTACGGTAACATTCCCACAGCGATGTCTGTACGGTAACATTCCCACAGCGATGTCCGTATGGTAACATTCCCACAGTAATGTCTGTACGGTAACATTCCCACATTGATGTCCATACAGTAACATTCCCACAGTAATATCTGTACGGTAACATTCCCACAGCGATGTCCGTATGGTAACATTCCCACAGTAACGCCCGTACGGTAACATTCCCATGGTAACGTCCATATGGTTACATTCCCACAGTAATGTCCGTACGGTAACATTCCCACAGCGATGTCCGTACGGTAACATTCCCACATTGATGTCCATGCAGTAACATTCCCACAGCGATGTCCGTACGGTAACATTCCCACAGTAACGTCCGTACAGTAACATTCCCACAGCGATGTCCTTTTGGTAACATTCCCACAATAATGTCCGTACGGTAACATTCCCACAGTAATGTCCGTACGGTAACATTCCCACAGTAACATCCGTACGGTAACATTCCCACAGTAATGTCCGTACGGTAACATTCCCACAGTGATGTCCGTACAGTAACATTCCCACAGCGATGTCCGTACGGTAACATTCCCACAGTGACGTCTGTACGGTAACATTCCCACTGTAACGTCCGTACAGTAACATTCCCACAGCGATGTCCGTACGGTAACATTCCCACAGTGACGTCTGTACGGTAACATTCCCACTGTAACGTCCGTACAGTAACATTCCCACAGCGATGTCCGTACAGTAACATTCCCACAGTAACGTCCGTACGGTAACATTCCCACTGTAACGTCCGTACGGTAACATTCCCACAGCGATGTCCGTACAGTAACATTCCCACAGCGATGTCCGTACGGTAACATTCCCACAGTAACGTCCATACAGTAACATTCCCACAGTAACGTCCATACGGTAACATTCCCACAGTAACATCCATACAGTAAGATTCCCACAGTAATGTCTGTACGGTAACATTCCCATAGTACTGTCCGTACAGTAACATTCCCATAGTACTGTCCGTACGGTAACAGTCCCACAGTAACGTCCATACGGGAACATTCCCACAGTAATGTCCGTACGGTAACATTCCCACAGCGATGTCTGTACGGTAACATTCCCACAGTAACATCCGTACGGTAACATTCCCACAGTAATGTCCATACAGTAACATTCCCACAGTAACATCCGTACGGTAACATTCCCATAGTACTGTCCGTATGGTAACATTCCCCCAGTAACGCCCGTACGGTAACATTCCCATGGTAACGTCCATATGGTTACATTCCCACAGTAATATCCGTACGGTAACATTCCCACATTGATGTCCATACAGTAACATTCCCGCTGTAACGTCCATACAGTAACATTCCCACAGTAATGTCCGGACGGGAACATTCCCACAGTGATATCCGTACGGTAACATTCCCACAGCGATGTCCGTACGGTAACATTCCCACATTGATGTCCATGCAGTAACATTCCCGCTGTAACGTCCATACAGTAACATTCCCACAGTAACGTCCGTACGGTAACATTCCCACAGCGATGTTCGTACGGTAACATTCCCACAGTAACGTCCGTACAGTAACATTCCCACAGTAACGTCTGTATGTTAACATTCCCACAGTAATGTCCTTTTGGTAACATTCCCACGATAATGTCCGTATGTTAAAATTCCACAGTAATTTCTGTTCGGTAACATTCCTACAGTAATGTCCATACGGTAACATTCCCACAGTGACGTCCATATGGTTACATTCCCACAGTAATATCCGTACGGTAACATTCCCACATTGAAGTCCACACAGTAACATTCCCACAGTAATGTCTGTACGGTAATATTCCTACAGTAATGTCCATAAGGTAACATTCCCACAATAGTGTCTGTACGGTAACATTCCCACAGTGATATCCGTACGGTAACATTCCCACATTGACTTCCATACAGTAACATTCCCACAGTAATGTCCATACAGTAACGTTCCCACAGTAATGTCTGTACGGTAACATTCCCACATTAATATCCGTATGATAGTGTTCCCACAGTACTGTCTGTACAGTAATATTCCCACAGTAATGTCCGTACGGTAACATTCCCACAGTGACGTCTGTACAGTAACATTCCCACAGTAATGTCCGTATGGTAACATTCCCACAGTGACGTCCGTACAGTAACATTCCCAAAGTAACGTCCGTACGGTAACATTCCCACAGTGACGTCTGTACAGTAACATTCCCACAGTAATGTCCGTATGGTAACATTCCCACAGTGATGTCCGTACAGTAACATTCCCACAGCGATGTCCGTACGGTAACATTCCCACAGTGACGTCTGTACAGTAACATTCCCACAGTAACGTCCGTACGGTAACATTCCCACTGTAACGTCCGTACAGTAACATTCCCACAGCGATGTCCGTACGGTAACATTCCCACAGCGATGTCCGTATGGTAACATTCCCACAGTAATGTCTGTACGGTAACATTCCCACATTGATGTCCATACAGTAACATTCCCACAGTAATATCTGTACGGTAACATTCCCACAGCGATGTCCGTATGGTAACATTCCCACAGTAACGCCCGTACGGTAACATTCCCATGGTAACGTCCATATGGTTACATTCCCACAGTAATGTCCGTACGGTAACATTCCCACAGCGATGTCCGTACGGTAACATTCCCACATTGATGTCCATGCAGTAACATTCCCACAGCGATGTCCGTACGGTAACATTCCCACAGCGATGTCCGTATGGTAACATTCCCACAGTAACATCCGTACGGTAACATTCCCACAGTAACGTCCGTACGGTAACATTCCCACAGCGATGTCCGTACGGTAACATTCCCACAGCGATGTCCGTACGGTAAAATTCTCACAGTAACGCCCGTACGGTAACATTCCCACAGTAACGTCCATATGGTAACATTCCCACAGTAATATCCGTACGGTAACATTCCCACATTGATGTCCATACAGTAACATTCCCGCTGTAACGTCCATACAGTAACATTCCCACAGTAATGTCCGGACGGGAACATTCCCACAGTGATATCCGTACGGTAACATTCCCACAGCGATGTCCGTACGGTAACATTCCCACATTGATGTCCATGCAGTAACATTCCCGCTGTAACGTCCATACAGTAACATTCCCACAGTAACGTCCGTACGGTAACATTCCCACAGTAACGTCCGTACAGTAACATTCCCACAGTAATGTCCGTACAGTAACATTCCCACAGTAACGTCTGTATGTTAACATTCCCACAGTAATGTCCTTTTGGTAACATTCCCACGATAATGTCCGTATGTTAAAATTCCACAGTAATTTCTGTTCGGTAACATTCCTACAGTAATGTCCATACGGTAACATTCCCACAGTGACGTCCATATGGTTACATTCCCACAGTAATATCCGTACGGTAACATTCCCACATTGAAGTCCACACAGTAACATTCCCACGGTAATGTCTGTACGGTAATATTCCTACAGTAATGTCCATAAGGTAACATTCCCACAATAGTGTCTGTACGGTAACATTCCCACAGTGATATCCGTACGGTAACATTCCCACATTGACTTCCATACAGTAACATTCCCACAGTAATGTCCATACAGTAACGTTCCCACAGTAATGTCTGTACGGTAACATTCCCACATTAATATCCGTATGATAGTGTTCCCACAGTACTGTCTGTACAGTAACATTCCCACAGTAATGTCCGTACGGTAACATTCCCACAGTGACGTCTGTACAGTAACATTCCCACAGTAATGTCCGTATGGTAACATTCCCACAGTGACGTCCGTACAGTAACATTCCCAAAGTAACGTCCGTACGGTAACATTCCCACAGTGATGTCTGTACAGTAACATTCCCACAGTAATGTCCGTATGGTAACATTCCCACAGTGATGTCCGTACAGTAACATTCCCACAGCGATGTCCGTACGGTAACATTCCCACAGTGACGTCTGTACAGTAACATTCCCACAGTAACGTCCGTACGGTAACATTCCCACTGTAACGTCCGTACAGTAACATTCCCACAGTAACGTCCGTACGGTAACATTCCCACAGTAATGTCTGTATGGTAACATTCCCATAGTACTGTCCGTACGGTAACATTCCCATAGTACTGTCCGTACGGTAACAGTCCCACAGTAACGTCCATACGGGAACATTCCCACAGTAATGTCCGTACGGTAACATTCCCACAGCGATGTCTGTACGGTAACATTCCCACAGCGATGTCTGTACGGTAACATTCCCACAGTAATGTCCGTACGGTAACATTCCCACAGCGATGTCT
Organism: Chiloscyllium plagiosum; assembly: GCF_037043375.1. Classification (NCBI taxonomy): domain Eukaryota; kingdom Metazoa; phylum Chordata; class Chondrichthyes; order Orectolobiformes; family Hemiscylliidae; genus Chiloscyllium; species Chiloscyllium plagiosum. The sequence continues at coordinate 164,480,530 of NW_028270141.1, read as the reverse complement.
GTACGGTAACATTCCCACAGCGATGTCCGTACGGTAACATTCCCACAGTAATGTCTGTACGGTAACATTCCCACAGCGATGTCCGTATGGTAACATTCCCACAGTAACGCCCGTACGGTAACATTCCCATGGTAACGTCCATATGGTTACATTCCCACAGTAATATCCGTACGGTAACATTCCCACATTGATGTCCATACAGTAACATTCCCACAGTAACGCCCGTACAGTAACATTCCCACAGCGATGTCCGTATGGTAACATTCCCACAGTAATGTCTGTACGGTAACATTCCCACAGCAATGTCCATACGGTAACATTCCCACAGTAATGTCCGTACGGTAACATTCCCACAGCGATGTCTGTACGGTAACATTCCCACAGCGATGTCCGTATGGTAACATTCCCACAGTAATGTCTGTACGGTAACATTCCCACAGCGATGTCCGTACGGTAACATTCCCACAGTAATGTCTGTACGGTAACATTCCCACAGCGATGTCCGTATGGTAACATTCCCACAGCGATGTCCGTACGGTAACATTCCCACAGTAATGTCTGTACGGTAACATTCCCACAGCAATGTCCATACGGTAACATTCCCACAGTAATGTCCGTACGGTAACATTCCCACAGCGATGTCTGTACGGTAACATTCCCACAGCGATGTCCGTATGGTAACATTCCCACAGCGATGTCCGTACGGTAACATTCCCACAGTAATGTCTGTACGGTAACATTCCCACAGTAATGTCTGTACGGTAACATTCCCACAGCGATGTCCGTACGGTAACATTCCCACAGTAATGTCTGTACGGTAACATTCCCACAGCGATGTCCGTATGGTAACATTCCCACAGTAACGTCCGTACGGTAACATTCCCATGGTAACGTCCATATGGTTACATTCCCACAGTAATGTCCGTACGGTAACATTCCCACAGCGATGTCCGTACGGTAACATTCCCACATTGATGTCCATGCAGTAACATTCCCACAGCGATGTCCGTACGGTAACATTCCCACAGTAACGTCCGTACAGTAACATTCCCACAGCGATGTCCTTTTGGTAACATTCCCACAATAATGTCCGTACGGTAACATTCCCACAGTAATGTCCGTACGGTAACATTCCCACAGTAACATCCGTACGGTAACATTCCCACAGTAATGTCCGTACGGTAACATTCCCACAGCGATGTCCGTACGGTAACATTCCCACAGTGACGTCTGTACGGTAACATTCCCACTGTAACGTCCGTACAGTAACATTCCCACAGCGATGTCCGTACGGTAACATTCCCACAGTGACGTCTGTACGGTAACATTCCCACTGTAACGTCCGTACAGTAACATTCCCACAGCGATGTCCGTACAGTAACATTCCCACAGTAACGTCTGTATGGTAACATTCCCACAGCGATGTCCATACAGTAACATTCCCACAGCGATGTCCTTACGGTAACATTCCCGCAGTAACGTCCGTATGGTAACATTCCCACAGCGATGTCCGTACAGTAACATTCCCACAGCGATGTCCGTACGGTAACATTCCCACAGTAACGTCCATACAGTAACATTCCCACAGTAACGTCCATACGGTAACATTCCCACAGTAACATCCACACAGTAAGATTCCCACAGTAATGTCTGTACGGTAACATTCCCATAGTACTGTCCGTACAGTAACATTCCCATAGTACTGTCCGTACGGTAACATTCCCACAGCGATGTCCGTATGGTAACATTCCCACAGTAATGTCTGTACGGTAACATTCCCACAGCGATGTCCATACGGTAACATTCCCACAGTAACGTCCGTACGGTAACATTCCCACAGTAATGTCCGTACGGTAACATTCCCACAGCGATGTCTGTACGGTAACATTCCCACAGCGATGTCCGTATGGTAACATTCCCACAGTAATGTCTGTACGGTAACATTCCCACATTGATGTCCATACAGTAACATTCCCACAGTAATATCTGTACGGTAACATTCCCACAGCGATGTCCGTATGGTAACATTCCCACAGTAACGCCCGTACGGTAACATTCCCATGGTAACGTCCATATGGTTACATTCCCACAGTAATGTCCGTACGGTAACATTCCCACAGCGATGTCCGTACGGTAACATTCCCACATTGATGTCCATGCAGTAACATTCCCACAGCGATGTCCGTACGGTAACATTCCCACAGCGATGTCCGTACGGTAACATTCCCACAGTAACGTCCGTACAGTAACATTCCCACAGCGATGTCCTTTTGGTAACATTCCCACAATAATGTCCGTACGGTAACATTCCCACAGTAATGTCCGTACGGTAACATTCCCACAGTAACATCCGTACGGTAACATTCCCACAGTAATGTCCGTACGGTAACATTCCCACAGCGATGTCCGTACAGTAACATTCCCACAGCGATGTCCGTACGGTAACATTCCCACAGTGACGTCTGTACGGTAACATTCCCACTGTAACGTCCGTACAGTAACATTCCCACAGCGATGTCCGTACGGTAACATTCCCACAGTGACGTCTGTACGGTAACATTCCCACTGTAACGTCCGTACAGTAACATTCCCACAGCGATGTCCGTACAGTAACATTCCCACAGTAACGTCCGTACGGTAACATTCCCACTGTAACGTCCGTACGGTAACATTCCCACAGCGATGTCCGTACAGTAACATTCCCACAGCGATGTCCGTACGGTAACATTCCCACAGTAACGTCCATACAGTAACATTCCCACAGTAACGTCCATACGGTAACATTCCCACAGTAACATCCATACAGTAAGATTCCCACAGTAATGTCTGTACGGTAACATTCCCATAGTACTGTCCGTACAGTAACATTCCCATAGTACTGTCCGTACGGTAACAGTCCCACAGTAACGTCCATACGGGAACATTCCCACAGTAATGTCCGTACGGTAACATTCCCACAGCGATGTCTGTACGGTAACATTCCCACAGTAACATCCGTACGGTAACATTCCCACAGTAATGTCCATACAGTAACATTCCCACAGTAACATCCGTACGGTAACATTCCCATAGTACTGTCCGTATGGTAACATTCCCCCAGTAACGCCCGTACGGTAACATTCCCATGGTAACGTCCATATGGTTACATTCCCACAGTAATATCCGTACGGTAACATTCCCACATTGATGTCCATACAGTAACATTCCCGCTGTAACGTCCATACAGTAACATTCCCACAGTAATGTCCGGACGGGAACATTCCCACAGTGATATCCGTACGGTAACATTCCCACAGCGATGTCCGTACGGTAACATTCCCACATTGATGTCCATGCAGTAACATTCCCGCTGTAACGTCCATACGGTAACATTCCCACAGTAACGTCCGTACGGTAACATTCCCACAGCGATGTTCGTACGGTAACATTCCCACAGTAACGTCCGTACAGTAACATTCCCACAGTAATGTCCGTACAGTAACATTCCCACAGTAACGTCTGTATGTTAACATTCCCACAGTAATGTCCTTTTGGTAACATTCCCACGATAATGTCCGTATGTTAAAATTCCACAGTAATTTCTGTTCGGTAACATTCCTACAGTAATGTCCATACGGTAACATTCCCACAGTGACGTCCATATGGTTACATTCCCACAGTAATATCCGTACGGTAACATTCCCACATTGAAGTCCACACAGTAACATTCCCACAGTAATGTCTGTACGGTAATATTCCTACAGTAATGTCCATAAGGTAACATTCCCACAATAGTGTCTGTACGGTAACATTCCCACAGTGATATCCGTACGGTAACATTCCCACATTGACTTCCATACAGTAACATTCCCACAGTAATGTCCATACAGTAACGTTCCCACAGTAATGTCTGTACGGTAACATTCCCACATTAATATCCGTATGATAGTGTTCCCACAGTACTGTCTGTACAGTAATATTCCCACAGTAATGTCCGTACGGTAACATTCCCACAGTGACGTCTGTACAGTAACATTCCCACAGTAATGTCCGTATGGTAACATTCCCACAGTGACGTCCGTACAGTAACATTCCCAAAGTAACGTCCGTACGGTAACATTCCCACAGTGACGTCTGTACAGTAACATTCCCACAGTAATGTCCGTATGGTAACATTCCCACAGTGATGTCCGTACAGTAACATTCCCACAGCGATGTCCGTACGGTAACATTCCCACAGTGACGTCTGTACAGTTACATTCCCACAGTAACGTCCGTACGGTAACATTCCCACTGTAACGTCCGTACAGTAACATTCCCACAGCGATGTCCGTACGGTAACATTCCCACAGCGATGTCCGTATGGTAACATTCCCACAGTAATGTCTGTACGGTAACATTCCCACATTGATGTCCATACAGTAACATTCCCACAGTAACGCCCGTACGGTAACATTCCCATGGTAACGTCCATATGGTTACATTCCCACAGTAATGTCCGTACGGTAACATTCCCACAGCGATGTCCGTACGGTAACATTCCCACATTGATGTCCATGCAGTAACATTCCCACAGCGATGTCCGTACGGTAACATTCCCACAGCGATGTCCGTATGGTAACATTCCCACAGTAATGTCTGTACGGTAACATTCCCACATTGATGTCCATACAGTAACATTCCCACAGTAATATCTGTACGGTAACATTCCCACAGCGATGTCCGTATGGTAACATTCCCACAGTAACGCCCGTACGGTAACATTCCCATGGTAACGTCCATATGGTTACATTCCCACAGTAATGTCCGTACGGTAACATTCCCACATTGATGTCCATGCAGTAACATTCCCACAGCGATGTCCGTACGGTAACATTCCCACAGTAACGTCCGTACAGTAACATTCCCACAGCGATGTCCTTTTGGTAACATTCCCACAATAATGTCCGTACGGTAACATTCCCACAGTAATGTCCGTACGGTAACATTCCCACAGTAACATCCGTACGGTAACATTCCCACAGTAATGTCCGTACGGTAACATTCCCACAGCGATGTCCGTACAGTAACATTCCCACAGCGATGTCCGTACGGTAACATTCCCACAGTGACGTCTGTACGGTAACATTCCCACTGTAACGTCCGTACAGTAACATTCCCACAGCGATGTCCGTACGGTAACATTCCCACAGTGACGTCTGTACGGTAACATTCCCACTGTAACGTCCGTACAGTAACATTCCCACAGCGATGTCCGTACAGTAACATTCCCGCAGTAACGTCCGTATGGTAACATTCCCACAGCGATGTCCGTACAGTAACATTCCCACAGCGATGTCCGTACGGTAACATTCCCACAGTAACGTCCATACAGTAACATTCCCACAGTAACGTCCATACGGTAACATTCCCACAGTAACATCCATACAGTAAGATTCCCACAGTAATGTCTGTACGGTAACATTCCCATAGTACTGTCCGTACAGTAACATTCCCATAGTACTGTCCGTACGGTAACATTCCCACAGCGATGTCCGTATGGTAACATTCCCACAGTAATGTCTGTACGGTAACATTCCCACAGCGATGTCCATACGGTAACATTCCCATAGTAACGTCCGTACGGTAACATTCCCACAGTAATGTCCGTACGGTAACATTCCCACAGTAACGTCCGTACGGTAACATTCCCACAGCGATGTCTGTACGGTAACATTCCCACAGCAATGTCCGTATGGTAACATTCCCACAGTAATGTCTGTACGGTAACATTCCCACATTGATGTCCATACAGTAACATTCCCACAGTAATATCTGTACGGTAACATTCCCACAGCGATGTCCGTATGGTAACATTCCCACAGTAACGCCCGTACGGTAACATTCCCATGGTAACGTCCATATGGTTACATTCCCACAGTAATGTCCGTACGGTAACATTCCCACAGCGATGTCCGTACGGTAACATTCCCACATTGATGTCCATGCAGTAACATTCCCACAGCGATGTCCGTACGGTAACATTCCCACTGCGATGTCCGTCCGGTAACATTCCCACAGTAACGTCCGTACAGTAACATTCCCACAGCGATGTCCTTTTGGTAACATTCCCACAATAATGTCCGTACGGTAACATTCCCACAGTAATGTCCGTACGGTAACATTCCCACAGTAACATCCGTACGGTAACATTCCCACAGTAATGTCCGTACGGTAACATTCCCACAGTGATGTCCGTACAGTAACATTCCCACAGCGATGTCCGTACGGTAACATTCCCACAGTGACGTCTGTACGGTAACATTCCCACTGTAACGTCCGTACAGTAACATTCCCACAGCGATGTCCGTACAGTAACATTCCCACAGTAACGTCCGTACGGTAACATTCCCACTGTAACGTCCGTACGGTAACATTCCCACAGCGATGTCCGTACAGTAACATTCCCACAGCGATGTCCGTACGGTAACATTCCCACAGTAACGTCCATACAGTAACATTCCCACAGTAACGTCCATACGGTAACATTCCCACAGTAACATCCATACAGTAAGATTCCCACAGTAATGTCTGTACGGTAACATTCCCATAGTACTGTCCGTACAGTAACATTCCCATAGTACTGTCCGTACGGTAACATTCCCACAATAACGTCCATACTGTAACATTCCCACAGTAATGTCTGTATGGTAACATTCCCACAGTAATGTCCGTACGGTAACATTCCCACAGCGATGTCTGTACGGTAACATTCCCACAGTAACATCCGTACGGTAACATTCCCACAGTAATGTCCATACAGTAACATTCCCACAGTAACATCCGTACGGTAACATTCCCATAGTACTGTCCGTATGGTAACATTCCCCCAGTAACGCCCGTACGGTAACATTCCCATGGTAACGTCCATATGGTTACATTCCCACAGTAATATCCGTACGGTAACATTCCCACATTGATGTCCATACAGTAACATTCCCGCTGTAACGTCCATACAGTAACATTCCCACAGTAATGTCCGGACGGGAACATTCCCACAGTGATATCCGTACGGTAACATTCCCACAGCGATGTCCGTACGGTAACATTCCCACATTGATGTCCATGCAGTAACATTCCCGCTGTAACGTCCATACAGTAACATTCCCACAGTAACGTCCGTACGGTAACATTCCCACAGCGATGTCCGTACGGTAACATTCCCACAGTAACGTCCGTACAGTAACATTCCCACAGTAATGTCCGTACAGTAACATTCCCACAGTAACGTCTGTATGTTAACATTCCCACAGTAATGTCCTTTTGGTAACATTCCCACGATAATGTCCGTATGTTAAAATTCCACAGTAATTTCTGTTCGGTAACATTCCTACAGTAATGTCCATACGGTAACATTCCCACAGTGACGTCCATATGGTTACATTCCCACAGTAATATCCGTACGGTAACATTCCCACATTGAAGTCCACACAGTAACATTCCCACAGTAATGTCTGTACGGTAATATTCCTACAGTAATGTCCATAAGGTAACATTCCCACAATAGTGTCTGTACGGTAACATTCCCACAGTGATATCCGTACGGTAACATTCCCACATTGACTTCCATACAGTAACATTCCCACAGTAATGTCCATACAGTAACGTTCCCACAGTAATGTCTGTACGGTAACATTCCCACATTAATATCCGTATGATAGTGTTCCCACAGTACTGTCTGTACAGTAATATTCCCACAGTAATGTCCGTACGGTAACATTCCCACAGTGACGTCTGTACAGTAACATTCCCACAGTAATGTCCGTATGGTAACATTCCCACAGTGATGTCCGTACAGTAACATTCCCACAGCGATGTCCGTACGGTAACATTCCCACAGTGACGTCTGTACAGTAACATTCCCACAGTAATGTCCGTACGGTAACATTCCCAATGTAACGTCCGTACAGTAACATTCCCACAGCGATGTCTGTACGGTAACATTCCCACAGCGATGTCCGTACGGTAACATTCCCACAGTAACGTCCGTACGGTAACATTCCCACAGTAATGTCTGTACGGTAACATTCCCACAGCGATGTCCGTATGGTAACATTCCCACAGTAATGTCTGTACGGTAACATTCCCATGGTAACGTCCATATGGTAACATTCCCACAGTAATATCCGTACGGTAACATTCCCACATTGATGCCATACAGTAACATTCCCACAGTAATGTCCGTACGGTAACATTCCCACAATAACGCCTGTACGGTAACATTCCCATGGTAACGTCCGTACGGTAACATTCCCACAGTAATGTCCGTACAGTAACATTCCCACAGTAACGTCCAATAGGTAACATTCCCACAGCGATGTCCGTACGGTAACATTCCCACAGTAATGTCCGTATGGTAACATTCCCACAGTAATGTCTGTATGGTAACATTCCCACAGTAATGTCCGTACAGTAACATTCCCACAGTAACGTCCAATAGGTAACATTCCCACAGCGATGTCCGTACGGTAACATTCCCACAGTATTGTCTGTGCAGTAACATTCCCACAGTAATATCCATACGGTAACATTCCCACATTGATGTCCATACAGTAACATTCCCACAGTAATGTCCGGACGGGATCATTCCCACAGTAATATCCATACGGTAACATTCCCACATTGATGTCCATACAGTAACATTCCCACAGTAATGTCCGGACGGGAACATTCCCACAGTAACGTCCGTACGGTAACATTCCCACAGCGATGTCCGTACGGTAACATTCCCACAATAATGTCCGTACGGTAACATTCCCACAGTAACGTCCGTACGTTAACATTCCCACAGTAATATCCGTACAGTAACATTCCCACAATAATGTCTGTACAGTAATATTCCTACAGTAATGTCCATAAGGTAACATTCCCACAATAGTGTCTGTACGGTAACATTCCCACGGTAACGTCCGTACGGTAACATTCCCACAGTAATGTCCGTACGGTAACATTCCCACAGTAATGTCCGTACGGTTACATTCCCACAGTGACGTCCGTATGGTAACATTCCCACAGTAATGTCCGTACAGTAACATTCCCACAGTAATGTCCATACGGTAACATTCCCATAGCGATGTCCGTACAGTAACATTCCCACAGTAATGTCCGCACGGTAACATTCCCACAGTAATGTCCGTACAGTAACATTCCCACAGTGACATCCGTACAGTAACATTCCCACAGTGATATCCGTACGGTAACATTCCCACATTGACTTCCATACAGTAACATTCCTACAGTAATGTCCATACGGTAATATTCCCACAGTAATGTCCATATGATAACATTCCCACTGTAATGTTCATACAGTAACATTCCCACAGTAACGTCCGTACGGTAACATTCCCACGGTAACATCCATACAGTAACGTTCCCACAGTAATGTCTGTACGGTAACATTCCCACAGTACTGTCCGTACGGTAACATTCCCACGGTAACATCCATACAGTAACATTCCCACAGTAACGTCCGTACAGTAACATTCCCACAGTAACGTCCGTACGGTAACATTCCCACGGTAACATCCATACAGTAACATTCCCACAGTAATGTCTGTACGGTAACATTCCCACAGTACTGTCCGTACGGTAACATTCCCACAGTAATGTCCGTACGGTAACATTCCCACAGTGATGTCCGTACAGTAACATTCCCACAGTAATGTCCGTACAGTAACATTCCCACGGTAACGCCTCTATAGTAACATTCACACAGTAATGTCCGTACAGTAACATTCCCACAGTAATGTCCGTACAGTAACATTCCCACGGTAACGTCTGTACCGTAACATTCACACAGTGATGTCCGTACGGTAACATTCCCACAGTAATGTCCGTATGGTAACATTCCCACGGTAACGCCTGTGCAGTAACATTCCCACAGTGATGTCCGTATGGTAACATTCCCACGGTAACGCCTGTGCAGTAACATTCCCACAGTAATGTCCGTACGGTAACATTCCCACAGTAATGTCCGTATGGTAACATTCCCACGGTAACGCCTGTGCAGTAACATTCCCACAGTGATGTCCGTATGGTAACATTCCCACGGTAACGCCTGTACAGTAACATTCACACAGTGATGTCCGTATGGTAACATTCCCACGGTAACGCCTGTGCAGTAACATTCACACAGTGATGTCCGTACGGTAACATTCCCACGGTAACGCCTGTACAGTAACATTCACACAGTGATGTCCGTACGGTAACATTCCCACGGTAACGCCTATGCAGTAACATTCACACAGTGATGTCCGTATGGTAACATTCCCACGGTAACGCCTGTACAGTAACATTCACACAGTGATGTCCGTATGGTAACATTCCCACGGTAACGCCTGTACAGTAACATTCACACAGTGATGTCCGTACGGTAACATTCCCACGGTAACGCCTGTACAGTAACATTCACACAGTGATGTCCGTATGGTAACATTCCCACGGTAACGCCTGTACAGTAACATTCACACAGTGATGTCCGTATGGTAACATTCCCACGGTAACGCCTGTACAGTAACATTCCCACAGTAATGTCCGTACGGTAACATTCCCACGGTAACGCCTGTACAGTAACATTCACACAGTGATGACCGTACGGTAACATTCCCACAGTAACATTCCGTACAGTAACATTCCCACAGTAACATTCCGTACAGTAACATTCACACAGCAATGACCGTACTGTAACATTTCCACAGTAACATTCCGTACAGTAACATTCCCACAGTAATGTCCATGTGGTAACATTCCCACAGCGATGTCCGTACGGTAACATTCCCATAGTACTGTCCGTACGGTAACATTCCCACAGTAATGTCTGTACGGTAACATTCCCACAGTAATGTCCGTACGGTAACATTCCCATAGCGATACCTGTACAGTAATATTCCCACAGTAACGTCCGTACGGTAACATTCCCTCAGTAACGCCCGTACAGTAACATTCCCACAGTAATGTCCATGTGGTAACATTCCCACAGTGACGTCCGTACGGTAACATTCCCACATTAATGTCCGTACGGTAACATTCCCACGGTAACGTCCATGTGGTAACATTCCCACAGTAATGTCCGTACAGTAAAATTCCCACAGTAATGTCCGTACGGTAACATTGCCACGGTAACATCCAGACAGTAACATTCCCACAGCGACGTCTGTACAGTAACATTCCCACAGTAATATCCATACGGTAACATTCCCACATTGATGTCCATACAGTAACATTTCCGATGTAACGTCCATACAGTAACATTCCCACAGTGACATCCGTGCGTAAAACATTCCCACAGCGACATCTGGACAGTAACATTCCCACAGTAATATCCATACGGTAACATTTCCACATTGATGTCCATACAGTAACATTTCCGATGTAACCACCATACAGTAACATTCCCACAGTAACATCCGTACGGTAACATTCCCACAGCGATGTCCATACGGTAACATTCCCACAGTAACGTCCATACAGTAAAATTCCCACAGTAACGTCCGTATGGTAACATTCCCACAGTAATGTCTGTACAGTAACATTCCCACAGTAATATCCATACGGTAACATTCCCACATTGATGTCCATACAGTAACATTCCCGCTGTAACCACCATACAGTAACATTCCCACAGTAACGTCCGTACAGTAACATTCCCACAGCGATGTCTGTACGATAACATTCCCACAATAATGTCTGTACAGTAACATTCCCACAGTAATGTCCGTACAGTAACATTCCCACAGCGATGTCTGTACAGTAACATTCCCACAGTAATATCAAAAAGGTAACATTCCCACAGTAACATCCGTACAGTTAAATTCCCACTGTAATGTCCGTACGGTAACATTCCCACAGCGATGTCTGTACGGTAACATTCCCACGGTAACATCCATACAGAAACATTCCCACAGTAATGTCCATACAGTAAAATTCCCACAGTAACGTCCGTACGGTAACATTCCCACAGTAATGTCTGTACGGTAATATTCCCACAGTAATGTCTGTACAGTAACATTCCCACAGTAATATCCATACGGTAACATTCCCACATTGATGTCCATACAGTAACATTCCCACAGTAACGTCCATACAGTAACATTCCCACAGTAATGTCTGCACGGTAACATTCCCACAGTAACGTCCGTACGGTAGCATTCCCACAGTAATGTCCGTACGGTAACATTCCCACAGTGACGTCCGTACGGTAACATTCCCACAGTAATGTCCGTACGGTAACATTCCCACAATAATGTCCGTACGGTAACATTCCCACAGTAACGTCCGTACGGTAACATTCCCACAGTAACGTCCGTACGATAACATTCCCACAGTAACGTCCGTACAGTAACATTCCCACAGTAATATCCGTACGGTAACATTCCCACAGTAACGTCCGTACGGTAACATTCCCACAGTAATGTCCGTACGGTAACATTCCCACAGTAACGTCCGTATGGTAACATTCCCACAGTAACATCCGTACGGTAACATTCCCACAGTAATGTCCGCACGGTAACATTCCCACAGCGATGTCCGTACGGTAACATTCCCACAGTAATGTCCGTACGGAAACATTCCCACAGTAACGTCCGTATGGTAACATTCCCACAGTAATATCCGTACGGTAACATTCCCACAGTAATGTCCGCACGGTAACATTCCCACAGCGATGTCCGTATGGTAACATTCCCACAGTAATGTCCGCACGGTAACATTCCCACAGTAACATCCGTACGGTAACATTCCCACAGTAACATCCATACGGTAACATTCCCACAGCGATGTCCGTACGGTAACATTCCCACAGTAACGTCCGTACGGTAACATTCCCACAGTAATGTCCGTACGGTAACATTCCCACAGTAATGTCCGCACGGTAACATTCCCACAGTAACATCCGCACAGTAACATTCCCACAGTAACGTCCGTACGGTAACATTCCCACAGTAATGTCCGTACAGTAACATTCCCACAGTAATGTCCGTACGGTAACATTCCCACAGCGATGTCCGTACGGTAACATTCCCACAGTAACGTCCATACAGTAACATACCCACAGTAACGTCCGTACGGTAACATTCCCACAGCGATGTCCGTACGGTAACATTCCCACAGTAATGTCCGTACGGTAACATTCCCACAGCGATGTCCGTACGGTAACATTCCCACAGTAACGTCCATACAGTAACATTCCCACAGTAACGTCCGTACGGTAACATTCCCACAGCGATGTCCGTACGGTAACATTCCCACAGTAACGTCCGTACGGTAACATTCCCACAGCGATGTCCGTACGGTAACATTCCCACAGTAACGTCCATACAGTAACATTCCCACAGTAACGTCCGTACGGTAACATTCCCACAGCGATGTCCGTACGGTAACATTCCCACAGTAACATCCGTACAGTAACATTCCCACAGTAACATCCATACAGTAACATTCCCATAGCAAGGTCCTTGTGGTAACATCTGTACGGTAACATTCCCACAGGAACATCCGTACGGTAACATTCCCACAGTAATGTCCGTATGGTAACATTCCCACAGCGATGTCCGTACGGTAACATTCCCACAGTAATGTCCGCACGGTAACATTCCCACAGCGATGTCCGTACGGCAACATTCTCACAGTAACATCCGTACGGTAACATTCCCACAGTTACGTCCGTACAGTAATATTCCCACAGTAACGTTCGTACGGTAACATTCTCACAGTTACGTCCGTACGGTAACATTCCCACAGTAATGTCCGCACGGTAACATTCCCACAGTAATGTCCGTACGGTAACATTCCCACATTAATGTCCGTGCTGTAACGTTCCCACAGTAACATCCGTACAGTAACATTCCCATAGCAAGGTCCTTGTGGTAACATCTGTACGGTAACATTCCCACAGCGATATCCGTACGGTAACATTCCCACAGTAACATCCGTACAGTAACATTCCCATAGCGATATCCGTACGGTAACATTCCCACAGGAACATCCGTACGGTAACATTCCCACAGGAACATCCGTACGGTAACATTCTCAGGGTCATTGCAAGGTTTGTGAAGGTTTGTCGCTCAGGTTGAGGTTTAGGGTGTAGGTTTGCTCGCTGAGCTGTAGGTTTGATATCCAGGCGTTTCATTACCTGGCTAGGTAACATCATCAGTGGCGACCTCCAAGTGAAGCGAAGCTGTTGTCTCCTGCTTTCTATTTATATCTTTCTCCTGGATGGGGTTCCTGGGGTTTGTGGGGATGTCATTTCCTGTTCGTTTTCTGACGGTGATAGGTGGTATCTAGATCTATGTGTTTATTTATGGCGTTGTGGTTGGAGTGCCAGGCCTCTAGGAATTCTCTGGCATGCCTTTGCTTAGCCTGTCCCAGGATAGATGTGTTGTCCCAGTCGAAATGGTGGTTTTTTTCATCCGTGTGTAGGGCTACGAGGGAGAGAGGGTCGTGTCTTTTTGTGGCTAGCTGGTGTTCGTGTATCCTGGTGGCTAACTTTCTTCCTGTTTGTCCTACGTAGTGTTTGTGGCAGTCCTTGCATGGAATTTTGTAGGTGGCGTTGGTTTTGTCCATGGGTTTTGTCGATGTCCGTACGGTAACATTCCCACAGTGACGCCCATACGGTAACATTCCCACAGTAACATCCGTACGGTAACCTTCCCACAGTAACATCCGTACGGTAACATTCCCACAGTAACATCCGTACGGTAACATTCCCACTGTAATGTCCGTATGGTAACATTCCCACAGTAACGTCCGTACGGTAACATTCCCACAGTAACGTCCATACAGTAACATTCCCACAGTAACGTCCGTACAGTAACATTCCCACAGTAACGTCCGTACGGTAACATTCCCACAGCGATATCTGTACAGTAACATTCCCACAGTAACGTCCGTACAGTAACATTCCCACAGTAACGTCCGTACAGTAACATTCCCACAGCGATATCTGTACGGTAACATTCCCACAGTAACATCCTTACGGTAACATTCCCACAGTAACGTCCGTATGGTAACATTCCCACAGCGATGTCCGTACGGTAACATTCCCACAGTAATGTCCATACAGTAACATTCCCACAGTAATGTCCGTACGGTAACATTCCCACAGTAATGTCCATACAGTAACATTCCCACAGTAACATCCGTACGGTAACATTCCCACAGTAACGTCCGTACGGTAACATTCCCACAGCGATGTCCGTACGGTAACATTCCCACAGTAACATCCGTACAGTAACATTCCCACAGCGATGTCCGTACGGTAACATTCCCACAGTAACATCCGTACGGTAACATTCCCACAGTAATGTCCGTACAGTAACATTCCCACAGTAACGTCCGTACAGTAACATTCCCACAATAATGTCCGTACGGTAACATTCCCACAGTAACATCCGTACAGTAACATTCCCACAATAATGTCTGTACGGTAACATTCCCACAGTAATGTCCATACTGTAACATTCCCACAGCGATGTCCGTACGGTAACATTCCCACAGTAACGTCCGTACGGGAACATTCCCACAGCGATGTCTGTACGGTAACATTCCCACAGTAACGTCCGTACGGTAACATTCCCACAGCGATGTCTGTACGGTAACATTCCCACAGTAATGTCCATAATGTAACATTCCCACAGTAACGTCCGTACACAAACATTCCCACAGCGATGTCCGTACAGTAACATTCCCACAGTGATGTCTGTACGGTAACATTCCCACAGCGATGTCCGTACAGTAACATTCCCACAGTGATGTCCGTACGGTAACATTCCCACGGTAAAATTTCCCACAGCGATGTCCGTACGGTAACATTCCCACAGCGATGTCCGTACTGTAACATTCCCACAGTAATGTCCGTACAGTAACATTCCCACAGCGATGTCCGTACTGTAACATTCCCACAGCGATGTCCGTTCAGTAACATTCCCACAGTAACATCCGTACAGTAACATTCCCACAGTAATGTCCCGTACGGTAACATTCTCACAGTAACTTCCGTACAGTAACATTCCCACAGTAATGTCTGTACGGTAACATTCCCACAGCGATGTCCGTTCAGTAACATTCCCACAGTAACATCCGTACAGTAACATTCCCACAGTAATGTCCCGTACGGTAACATTCCCACAGTAACGTCCATACAGTAACATTCCCACAGTAACGTCCGTACGGTAACATTCCCACAGCGATGTCCGTACGGTAACATTCCCACAGTAACATCCGTACAGTAACATTCCCACAGTAACATCCATACAGTAACATTCCCATAGCAAGGTCCTTGTGGTAACATCTGTACGGTAACATTCCCACAGCGATGTCCGTACGGTAACATTCCCACAGGAACATCCGTACGGTAACATTCCCACAGTAATGTCCGTATGGTAACATTCCCACAGCGATGTCCGTACGGTAACATTCCCACAGTAATGTCCGCACGGTAACATTCCCACAGTAATGTCCGTACGGCAACATTCTCACAGTAACATCCGTACGGTAACATTCCCACAGTGACGTCCGTACGGTAACATTCCCACAGGAACATCCGTACAGTAACATTCCCACAGTAATGTCCGTATGGTAACATTCCCACAGCGATGTCCGTACGGTAACATTCCCACAGGAACATCCGTACGGTAACATTCCCACAGTAACATCCGTACGGTAACATTCCCACAGTAATGTCCGCACGGTAACATTCCCACAGCGATGTCCGTACGGTAACATTCCCACAGTAATGTCCGTACGGAAACATTCCCACAGTAACGTCCGTATGGTAACATTCCCACAGTAATATCCGTACGGTAACATTCCCACAGTAATGTCCGCACGGTAACATTCCCACAGTAATGTCCGCACGGTAACATTCCCACAGCGATGTCCGTATGGTAACATTCCCACAGTAATGTCCGCACGGTAACATTCCCACAGTAACATCCGTACGGTAACATTCCCACAGTAACATCCATACGGTAACATTCCCACAGCGATGTCCGTACGGTAACATTCCCACAGTAATGTCCGCACGGTAACATTCCCACAGCGATGTCCGTATGGTAACATTCCCACAGTAATGTCCGTACGGTAACATTCCCACAGTAATGTCCGCACGGTAACATTCCCACAGTAACATCCGTACGGTAACATTCCCACAGTAACGTCCGCACAGTAACATTCCCACAGTAACGTCCGTACGGTAACATTCCCACAGTAATGTCCGTACAGTAACATTCCCACAGTAATGTCCGTACGGTAACATTCCCACAGCGATGTCCGTACGGTAACATTCCCACAGTAACGTCCATACAGTAACATTCCCACAGTAACGTCCGTACGGTAACATTCCCACAGCGATGTCCGTACGGTAACATTCCCACAGTAATGTCCGTACGGTAACATTCCCACAGCGATGTCCGTACGGTAACATTCCCACAGTAACGTCCATACAGTAACATTCCCACAGTAACGTCCGTACGGTAACATTCCCACAGCGATGTCCGTACGGTAACATTCCCACAGTAACGTCCGTACGGTAACATTCCCACAGCGATGTCCGTACGGTAACATTCCCACAGTAACGTCCATACAGTAACATTCCCACAGTAACGTCCGTACGGTAACATTCCCACAGCGATGTCCGTACGGTAACATTCCCACAGTAACATCCGTACAGTAACATTCCCACAGTAACATCCATACAGTAACATTCCCATAGCAAGGTCCTTGTGGTAACATCTGTACGGTAACATTCCCACAGGAACATCCGTACGGTAACATTCCCACAGTAATGTCCGTATGGTAACATTCCCACAGCGATGTCCGTACGGTAACATTCCCACAGTAATGTCCGCACGGTAACATTCCCACAGCGATGTCCGTACGGCAACATTCTCACAGTAACATCCGTACGGTAACATTCCCACAGTTACGTCCGTACAGTAATATTCCCACAGTAACGTTCGTACGGTAACATTCTCACAGTTACGTCCGTACGGTAACATTCCCACAGTAATGTCCGCACGGTAACATTCCCACAGTAATGTCCGTACGGTAACATTCCCACATTAATGTCCGTGCTGTAACGTTCCCACAGTAACATCCGTACAGTAACATTCCCATAGCAAGGTCCTTGTGGTAACATCTGTACGGTAACATTCCCACAGCGATATCCGTACGGTAACATTCCCACAGTAACATCCGTACAGTAACATTCCCATAGCGATATCCGTACGGTAACATTCCCACAGGAACATCCGTACGGTAACATTCCCACAGGAACATCCGTACGGTAACATTCTCAGGGTCATTGCAAGGTTTGTGAAGGTTTGTAGCTCAGGTTGAGGTGTAGGGTGTAGGTTTGCTCGCTGAGCTGTAGGTTTGATATCCAGGCGTTTCATTACCTGGCTCGGTAACATCATCAGTGGCGACCTCCAAGTGAAGCGAAGCTGTTGTCTCCTGCTTTCTATTTATATCTTTCTCCTGGATGGGGTTCCTGGGGTTTGTGGGGATGTCATTTCCTGTTCGTTTTCTGACGGTGATAGGTGGTATCTAGATCTATGTGTTTATTTATGGCGTTGTGGTTGGAGTGCCAGGCCTCTAGGAATTCTCTGGCATGCCTTTGCTTAGCCTGTCCCAGGATAGATGTGTTGTCCCAGTCGAAATGGTGGTTTTTTTCATCCGTGTGTAGGGCTACGAGGGAGAGAGGGTCGAGTCTTTTTGTGGCTAGCTGGTGTTCGTGTATCCTGGTGGCTAACTTTCTTCCTGTTTGTCCTACGTAGTGTTTGTGGCAGTCCTTGCATGGAATTTTGTAGGTGGCGTTGGTTTTGTCCATGGGTTTTGTCGATGTCCGTACGGTAACATTCCCACAGTGACGCCCATACGGTAACATTCCCACAGTAACATCCGTACGGTAACCTTCCCACAGTAACATCCGTACGGTAACATTCCCACAGTAACATCCGTACGGTAACATTCCCACTGTAATGTCCGTATGGTAACATTCCCACAGTAACGTCCGTACGGTAACATTCCCACAGTAACGTCCATACAGTAACATTCCCACAGTAACGTCCGTACAGTAACATTCCCACAGTAACGTCCGTACGGTAACATTCCCACAGCGATATCTGTACAGTAACATTCCCACAGTAACGTCCGTACAGTAACATTCCCACAGTAACGTCCGTACAGTAACATTCCCACAGCGATATCTGTACGGTAACATTCCCACAGTAACATCCTTACGGTAACATTCCCACAGTAACGTCCGTATGGTAACATTCCCACAGCGATGTCCGTACGGTAACATTCCCACAGTAATGTCCATACAGTAACCTTCCCACAGTAATGTCCGTACGGTAACATTCCCACAGTAATGTCCATACAGTAACATTCCCACAGTAACATCCGTACGGTAACATTCCCACAGTAACGTCCGTACGGTAACATTCCCACAGCGATGTCCGTACGGTAACATTCCCACAGTAACATCCGTACAGTAACATTCCCACAGCGATGTCCGTACGGTAACATTCCCACAGTAACATCCGTACGGTAACATTCCCACAGTAATGTCCGTACAGTAACATTCCCACAGTAACGTCCGTACAGTAACATTCCCACAATAATGTCCGTACGGTAACATTCCCACAGTAACATCCGTACAGTAACATTCCCACAATAATGTCTGTACGGTAACATTCCCACAGTAATGTCCATACTGTAACATTCCCACAGCGATGTCCGTACGGTAACATTCCCACAGTAACGTCCGTACGGGAACATTCCCACAGCGATGTCTGTACGGTAACATTCCCACAGTAACGTCCGTACGGTAACATTCCCACAGCGATGTCTGTACGGTAACATTCCCACAGTAATGTCCATAATGTAACATTCCCACAGTAACGTCCGTACACAAACATTCCCACAGCGATGTCCGTACAGTAACATTCCCACAGTGATGTCTGTACGGTAACATTCCCACAGCGATGTCCGTACAGTAACATTCCCACAGTGATGTCCGTACGGTAACATTCCCACGGTAAAATTTCCCACAGCGATGTCCGTACGGTAACATTCCCACAGCGATGTCCGTACTGTAACATTCCCACAGTAATGTCCGTACAGTAACATTCCCACAGCGATGTCCGTACTGTAACATTCCCACAGCGATGTCCGTTCAGTAACATTCCCACAGTAACATCCGTACAGTAACATTCCCACAGTAATGTCCCGTACGGTAACATTCCCACAGTAACTTCCGTACAGTAACATTCCCACAGTAATGTCTGTACGGTAACATTCCCACAGCGATGTCCGTTCAGTAACATTCCCACAGTAACATCCGTACAGTAACATTCCCACAGTAATGTCCCGTACGGTAACATTCCCACAGTAACGTCCATACAGTAACATTCCCACAGTAACGTCCGTACGGTAACATTCCCACAGCGATGTCCGTACGGTAACATTCCCACAGTAACATCCGTACAGTAACATTCCCACAGTAACATCCATACAGTAACATTCCCATAGCAAGGTCCTTGTGGTAACATCTGTACGGTAACATTCCCACAGCGATGTCCGTACGGTAACATTCCCACAGGAACATCCGTACGGTAACATTCCCACAGTAATGTCCGTATGGTAACATTCCCACAGCGATGTCCGTACGGTAACATTCCCACAGTAATGTCCGCACGGTAACATTCCCACAGTAATGTCCGTACGGCAACATTCTCACAGTAACATCCGTACGGTAACATTCCCACAGTGACGTCCGTACGGTAACATTCCCACAGGAACATCCGTACGGTAACATTCCCACAGTAATGTCCGTATGGTAACATTCCCACAGCGATGTCCGTACGGTAACATTCCCACAGGAACATCCGTACGGTAACATTCCCACAGTAATGTCCGTATGGTAACATTCCCACAGCGATGTCCGTACGGTAACATTCCCACAGTAATGTCCGCACGGTAACATTCCCACAGTAATGTCCGTACGGCAACATTCTCACAGTTACGTCCGTACGGTAACATTCCCACAGTAATGTCCGCACGGTAACATTCCCACAGTAATGTCCGTACGGTAACATTCCCACATTAATGTCCGTGCTGTAACGTTCCCACAGTAACATCCGTACAGTAACATTCCCATAGCAAGGTCCTTGTGGTAACATCTGTACGGTAACATTCCCACAGCGATATCCGTACGGTAACATTCCCACAGTAACATCCGTACAGTAACATTCCCATAGCAAGGTCCTTGTGGTAACATCTGTACGGTAACATTCCCACAGCGATATCCGTATGGTAACATTCCCACAGTAACGTCCGTACGGTAACATTCCCACAGTAACGTCCATACAGTAACATTCCCACAGTAACGTCCGTACAGTAACATTCCCACAGTAACGTCCGTACGGTAACATTCCCACAGCGATATCTGTACAGTAACATTCCCACAGTAACGTCCGTACAGTAACATTCCCACAGTAACGTCCGTACAGGAACATTCCCACAGCGATATCTGTACGGTAACATTCCCACAGTAACATCCTTACGGTAACATTCCCACAGTAACGTCCGTATGGTAACATTCCCACAGCGATGTCCGTACGGTAACATTCCCACAGTAATGTCCATACAGTAACATTCCCACAGTAATGTCCGTACGGTAACATTCCCACAGTAATGTCCATACAGTAACATTCCCACAGTAACATCCGTACGGTAACATTCCCACAGTAACGTCCGTACGGTAACATTCCCACAGCGATGTCCGTACGGTAACATTCCCACAGTAACATCCGTACAGTAACATTCCCACAGCGATGTCCGTACGGTAACATTCCCACAGTAACATCCGTACGGTAACATTCCCACAGTAATGTCCGTACAGTAACATTCCCACAGTAACGTCCGTACAGTAACATTCCCACAATAATGTCCGTACGGTAACATTCCCACAGTAACATCCGTACAGTAACATTCCCACAATAATGTCTGTACGGTAACATTCCCACAGTAATGTCCATACAGTAACATTCCCACAGTAACGTCCGTACAGTAACATTCCCACAATAATGTCTGTACGGTAACATTCCCACAGTAATGTCCATACTGTAACATTCCCACAGTAATGTCCATACTGTAACATTCCCACAGCGATGTCCGTACGGTAACATTCCCACAGTAACGTCCGTACGGGAACATTCCCACAGCGATGTCTGTACGGTAACATTCCCACAGTAACGTCCGTACGGTAACATTCCCACAGCGATGTCTGTACGGTAACATTCCCACAGTAATGTCCATAATGTAACATTCCCACAGTAACGTCCGTACACAAACATTCCCACAGCGATGTCCGTACAGTAACATTCCCACAGTGATGTCTGTACGGTAACATTCCCACAGCGATGTCCGTACAGTAACATTCCCACAGTGATGTCCGTACGGTAACATTCCCACGGTAAAATTTCCCACAGCGATGTCCGTACTGTAACATTCCCACAGCGATGTCCGTTCAGTAACATTCCCACAGTAACATCCGTACAGTAACATTCCCACAGTAATGTCCCGTACGGTAACATTCCCACAGTAACTTCCGTACAGTAACATTCCCACAGTAATGTCTGTACGGTAACATTCCCACAGCGATGTCCGTTCAGTAACATTCCCACAGTAACATCCGTACAGTAACATTCCCACAGTAATGTCCCGTACGGTAACATTCCCACAGTAACGTCCATACAGTAACATTCCCACAGTAACGTCCGTACGGTAACATTCCCACAGCGATGTCCATACGGTAACATTCCCACAGTAACATCCGTACAGTAACATTCCCACAGTAACATCCATACAGTAACATTCCCATAGCAAGGTCCTTGTGGTAACATCTGTACGGTAACATTCCCACAGGAACATCCGTACGGTAACATTCCCACAGTAATGTCCGTATGGTAACATTCCCACAGCGATGTCCGTACGGTAACATTCCCACAGTAATGTCCGCACGGTAACATTCCCACAGCGATGTCCGTACGGCAACATTCTCACAGTAACATCCGTACGGTAACATTCCCACAGTTACGTCCGTACGGTAACATTCCCACAGTAACGTTCGTACGGTAACATTCTCACAGTTACGTCCGTACGGTAACATTCCCACAGTAATGTCCGCACGGTAACATTCCCACAGTAATGTCCGTACGGTAACATTCCCACATTAATGTCCGTGCTGTAACGTTCCCACAGTAACATCCGTACAGTAACATTCCCATAGCAAGGTCCTTGTGGTAACATCTGTACGGTAACATTCCCACAGCGATATCCGTACGGTAACATTCCCACAGTAACATCCGTACAGTAACATTCCCATAGCGATATCCGTACGGTAACATTCCCACAGTAACATCCGTACAGTAACATTCCCATAGCGATATCCGTACGGTAACATTCCCACAGGAACATCCGTACGGTAACATTCCCACAGGAACATCCGTACGGTAACATTCTCAGGGTCATTGCAAGGTTTGTGAAGGTTTGTAGCTCAGGTTGAGGTGTAGGGTGTAGGTTTGCTCGCTGAGCTGTAGGTTTGATATCCAGACGTTTCATTACCTGGCTCGGTCACATCATCAGTAGCGACCTCCAAGTGAAGCGAAGCTGTTGTCTCCTGCTTTCTATTTATATCTTTCTCCTGGATGGGGTTCCTGGGGTTTGTGGGGATGTCATTTCCTGTTCGTTTTCTGACGGTGATAGGTGGTATCTAGATCTATGTGTTTATTTATGGCGTTGTGGTTGGAGTGCCAGGCCTCTAGGAATTCTCTGGCATGTCTTTGCTTAGCCTGTCCCAGGATAGATGTGTTGTCCCAGTCGAAATGGTGGTTTTTTTCATCCGTGTGTAGGGCTACGAGGGAGAGAGGGTCGTGTCTTTTTGTGGCTAGCTGGTGTTCGTGTATCCTGGTGGCTAACTTTCTTCCTGATTGTCCTACGTAGTGTTTGTGGCAGTCCTTGCATGGAATTTTGTAGGTGGCGTTGGTTTTGTCCATGGGTTTTGTCGATGTCCGTACGGTAACATTCCCACAGTGACGCCCATACGGTAACATTCCCACAGTAACATCCGTACGGTAACATTCCCACAGTAACATCCGTACGGTAACATTCCCACAGTAACATCCGTACGGTAACATTCCCACTGTAATGTCCGTATGGTAACATTCCCACAGTAACGTCCGTACGGTAACATTCCCACAGTAACATCCGTACTGTAACATTCCCACAGTAATGTCCGTACAGTAACATTCCCACAGCGATGTCCGTACTGTAACATTCCCACAGCGATGTCCGTTCAGTAACATTCCCACAGTAACATCCGTACAGTAACATTCCCACAGTAATGTCCCGTACGGTAACATTCCCACAGTAACTTCCGTACAGTAACATTCCCACAGTAATGTCTGTACGGTAACATTCCCACAGCGATGTCCGTTCAGTAACATTCCCACAGTAACATCCGTACAGTAACATTCCCACAGTAATGTCCCGTACGGTAACATTCCCACAGTAACGTCCATACAGTAACATTCCCACAGTAACGTCCGTACGGTAACATTCCCACAGCGATGTCCGTACGGTAACATTCCCACAGTAACATCCGTACAGTAACATTCCCACAGTAACATCCATACAGTAACATTCCCATAGCAAGGTCCTTGTGGTAACATCTGTACGGTAACATTCCCACAGCGATGTCCGTACGGTAACATTCCCACAGGAACATCCGTACGGTAACATTCCCACAGTAATGTCCGTATGGTAACATTCCCACAGCGATGTCCGTACGGTAACATTCCCACAGTAATGTCCGCACGGTAACATTCCCACAGTAATGTCCGTACGGCAACATTCTCACAGTAACATCCGTACGGTAACATTCCCACAGTGACGTCCGTACGGTAACATTCCCACAGGAACATCCGTACGGTAACATTCCCACAGTAATGTCCGTATGGTAACATTCCCACAGCGATGTCCGTACGGTAACATTCCCACAGGAACATCCGTACGGTAACATTCCCACAGTAATGTCCGTATGGTAACATTCCCACAGCGATGTCCGTACGGTAACATTCCCACAGTAATGTCCGCACGGTAACATTCCCACAGTAATGTCCGTACGGCAACATTCTCACAGTTACGTCCGTACGGTAACATTCCCACAGTAATGTCCGCACGGTAACATTCCCACAGTAATGTCCGTACGGTAACATTCCCACATTAATGTCCGTGCTGTAACGTTCCCACAGTAACATCCGTACAGTAACATTCCCATAGCAAGGTCCTTGTGGTAACATCTGTACGGTAACATTCCCACAGCGATATCCGTACGGTAACATTCCCACAGTAACATCCGTACAGTAACATTCCCATAGCAAGGTCCTTGTGGTAACATCTGTACGGTAACATTCCCACAGCGATATCCGTATGGTAACATTCCCACAGTAACGTCCGTACGGTAACATTCCCACAGTAACGTCCATACAGTAACATTCCCACAGTAACGTCCGTACAGTAACATTCCCACAGTAACGTCCGTACGGTAACATTCCCACAGCGATATCTGTACAGTAACATTCCCACAGTAACGTCCGTACAGTAACATTCCCACAGTAACGTCCGTACAGGAACATTCCCACAGCGATATCTGTACGGTAACATTCCCACAGTAACATCCTTACGGTAACATTCCCACAGTAACGTCCGTATGGTAACATTCCCACAGCGATGTCCGTACGGTAACATTCCCACAGTAATGTCCATACAGTAACATTCCCACAGTAATGTCCGTACGGTAACATTCCCACAGTAATGTCCATACAGTAACATTCCCACAGTAACATCCGTACGGTAACATTCCCACAGTAACGTCCGTACGGTAACATTCCCACAGCGATGTCCGTACGGTAACATTCCCACAGTAACATCCGTACAGTAACATTCCCACAGCGATGTCCGTACGGTAACATTCCCACAGTAACATCCGTACGGTAACATTCCCACAGTAATGTCCGTACAGTAACATTCCCACAGTAACGTCCGTACAGTAACATTCCCACAATAATGTCCGTACGGTAACATTCCCACAGTAACATCCGTACAGTAACATTCCCACAATAATGTCTGTACGGTAACATTCCCACAGTAATGTCCATACAGTAACATTCCCACAGTAACGTCCGTACAGTAACATTCCCACAATAATGTCTGTACGGTAACATTCCCACAGTAATGTCCATACTGTAACATTCCCACAGCGATGTCCGTACGGTAACATTCCCACAGTAACGTCCGTACGGGAACATTCCCACAGCGATGTCTGTACGGTAACATTCCCACAGTAACGTCCGTACGGTAACATTCCCACAGCGATGTCTGTACGGTAACATTCCCACAGTAATGTCCATAATGTAACATTCCCACAGTAACGTCCGCACAGTAACATTCCCACAGCGATGTCCGTACAGTAACATTCCCACAGTGATGTCTGTACGGTAACATTCCCACAGCGATGTCCGTACAGTAACATTCCCACAGTGATGTCCGTACGGTAACATTCCCACGGTAAAATTTCCCACAGCGATGTCCGTACGGTAACATTCCCACAGCGATGTCCGTACTGTAACATTCCCACAGCGATGTCCGTTCAGTAACATTCCCACAGTAACATCCGTACAGTAACATTCCCACAGTAATGTCCCGTACGGTAACATTCCCACAGTAACTTCCGTACAGTAACATTCCCACAGTAATGTCTGTACGGTAACATTCCCACAGCGATGTCCGTTCAGTAACATTCCCACAGTAACATCCGTACAGTAACATTCCCACAGTAATGTCCCGTACGGTAACATTCCCACAGTAACGTCCATACAGTAACATTCCCACAGTAACGTCCGTACGGTAACATTCCCACAGCGATGTCCGTACGGTAACATTCCCACAGTAACATCCGTACAGTAACATTCCCACAGTAACATCCATACAGTAACATTCCCATAGCAAGGTCCTTGTGGTAACATCTGTACGGTAACATTCCCACAGGAACATCCGTACGGTAACATTCCCACAGTAATGTCCGTATGGTAACATTCCCACAGCGATGTCCGTACGGTAACATTCCCACAGTAATGTCCGCACGGTAACATTCCCACAGCGATGTCCGTACGGCAACATTCTCACAGTAACATCCGTACGGTAACATTCCCACAGTTACGTCCGTACGGTAACATTCCCACAGTAACGTTCGTACGGTAACATTCTCACAGTTACGTCCGTACGGTAACATTCCCACAGTAATGTCCGCACGGTAACATTCCCACAGTAATGTCCGTACGGTAACATTCCCACATTAATGTCCGTGCTGTAACGTTCCCACAGTAACATCCGTACAGTAACATTCCCATAGCAAGGTCCTTGTGGTAACATCTGTACGGTAACATTCCCACAGCGATATCCGTACGGTAACATTCCCACAGTAACATCCGTACAGTAACATTCCCATAGCGATATCCGTACGGTAACATTCCCACAGGAACATCCGTACGGTAACATTCCCACAGGAACATCCGTACGGTAACATTCTCAGGGTCATTGCAAGGTTTGTGAAGGTTTGTAGCTCAGGTTGAGGTGTAGGGTGTAGGTTTGCTCGCTGAGCTGTAGGTTTGATATCCAGGCGTTTCATTACCTGGCTCGGTCACATCATCAGTGGCGACCTCCAAGTGAAGCGAAGCTGTTGTCTCCTGCTTTCTATTTATATCTTTCTCCTGGATGGGGTTCCTGGGGTTTGTGGGGATGTCATTTCCTGTTCGTTTTCTGACGGTGATAGGTGGTATCTAGATCTATGTGTTTATTTATGGCGTTGTGGTTGGAGTGCCAGGCCTCTAGGAATTCTCTGGCATGTCTTTGCTTAGCCTGTCCCAGGATAGATGTGTTGTCCCAGTCGAAATGGTGGTTTTTTTCATCCGTGTGTAGGGCTACGAGGGAGAGAGGGTCGTGTCTTTTTGTGGCTAGCTGGTGTTCGTGTATCCTGGTGGCTAACTTTCTTCCTGATTGTCCTACGTAGTGTTTGTGGCAGTCCTTGCATGGAATTTTGTAGGTGGCGTTGGTTTTGTCCATGGGTTTTGTCGATGTCCGTACGGTAACATTCCCACAGTGACGCCCATACGGTAACATTCCCACAGTAACATCCGTACGGTAACCTTCCCACAGTAACATCCGTACGGTAACATTCCCACAGTAACATCCGTACGGTAACATTCCCACTGTAATGTCCGTATGGTAACATTCCCACAGTAACGTCCATACAGTAACATTCCCACAGTAACGTCCGTACAGTAACATTCCCACAGTAACGTCCGTACGGTAACATTCCCACAGCGATATCTGTACAGTAACATTCCCACAGTAACGTCCGTACAGTAACATTCCCACAGTAACGTCCGTACAGTAACATTCCCACAGCGATGTCCGTACGGTAACATTCCCACAGTAATGTCCATACAGTAACATTCCCACAGTAATGTCCGTACGGTAACATTCCCACAGTAATGTCCATACAGTAACATTCCCACAGTAACATCCGTACGGTAACATTCCCACAGTAACGTCCGTACGGTAACATTCCCACAGCGATGTCCGTACGGTAACATTCCCACAGTAACATCCGTACAGTAATATTCCCACAGCGATGTCCGTACGGTAACATTCCCACAGTAACATCCGTACGGTAACATTCCCACAGTAATGTCCGTACAGTAACATTCCCACAGTAACGTCCGTACAGTAACATTCCCACAATAATGTCCGTACGGTAACATTCCCACAGTAACATCCGTACAGTAACATTCCCACAATAATGTCTGTACGGTAACATTCCCACAGTAATGTCTGTACGGTAACATTCCCACAGTAATGTCCATACTGTAACATTCCCACAGCGATGTCCGTACGGTAACATTCCCACAGTAACGTCCGTACGGGAACATTCCCACAGCGATGTCTGTACGGTAACATTCCCACAGTAACGTCCGTACGGTAACATTCCCACAGTAACGTCCGTACGGTAACATTCCCACAGTAACGTCCGTACGGTAACATTCCCACAGTAACGTCCGTACAGTAACATTCCCACAGTAATGTCTGTACGGTAACATTCCCACAGTAACGTCCGTACGGTAACATTCCCACAGTAATGTCCATAATGTAACATTCCCACAGTAACGTCCGTACAGTAACATTCCCACAGTAACGTCCGTACAGTAACATTCCCACAGTAACGTCCGTACGGTAACATTCCCACAGCGATGTCTGTACGGTAACATTCCCACAGTAATGTCCATAATGTAACATTCCCACAGTAACGTCCGTACACAAACATTCCCACAGCGATGTCCGTACAGTAACATTCCCACAGCGATGTCCGTACGGTAACATTCCCACAGCGATGTCCGTACAGTAACATTCCCACAGTGATGTCCGTACGGTAACATTCCCACGGTAAAATTTCCCACAGCGATGTCCGTACGGTAACATTCCCACAGCGATGATCGTACTGTAACATTCCCACAGTAATGTCCGTACAGTAACATTCCCACAGCGATGTCCGTACTGTAACATTCCCACAGCGATGTCCGTTCAGTAACATTCCCACAGTAACATCCGTACAGTAACATTCCCACAGTAATGTCCCGTACGGTAACATTCCCACAGTAACGTCCGTACAGTAACATTCCCACAGTAATGTCTGTACGGTAACATTCCCACAGCGATGTCCGTTCAGTAACATTCCCACAGTAACATCCGTACAGTAACATTCCCACAGTAATGTCCCGTACGGTAACATTCCCACAGTAACGTCCATACAGTAACATTCCCACAGTAACGTCCGTACGGTAACATTCCCACAGCGATGTCCGTACGGTAACATTCCCACAGTAACATCCATACAGTAACATTCCCATAGCAAGGTCCTTGTGGTAACATCTGTACGGTAACATTCCCACAGGAACATCCGTACGGTAACATTCCCACAGTAATGTCCGTATGGTAACATTCCCACAGCGATGTCCGTACGGTAACATTCCCACAGTAATGTCCGCACGGTAACATTCCCACAGCGATGTCCGTACGGCAACATTCTCACAGTAACATCCGTACGGTAACATTCCCACAGTTACGTCCGTACAGTAACATTCCCACAGTAACGTCTGTACGGTAACATTCTCACAGTTACGTCCGTACGGTAACATTCCCACAGTAATGTCCGCACGGTAACATTCCCACAGTAATGTCCGTACGGTAACATTCCCACATTAATGTCCGTGCTGTAACGTTCCCACAGTAACATCCGTACAGTAACATTCCCATAGCAAGGTCCTTGTGGTAACATCTGTACGGTAACATTCCCACAGCGATATCCGTACGGTAACATTCCCACAGCGATATCCGTATGGTAACATTCCCACAGTAACGTCCGTACGGTAACATTCCCACAGTAACGTCCATACAGTAACATTCCCACAGTAACGTCCGTACGGTAACATTCCCACAGCGATATCTGTACAGTAACATTCCCACAGTAACGTCCGTACAGTAACATTCCCACAGCGATATCTGTACGGTAACATTCCCACAGTAACATCCTTACGGTAACATTCCCACAGTAACGTCCGTATGGTAACATTCCCACAGCGATGTCCGTACGGTAACATTCCCACAGTAACATCCGTACGGTAACATTCCCACAGTAACGTCCGTACGGTAACATTCCCACAGCGATGTCCGTACGGTAACATTCCCACAGTAACATCCGTACAGTAACATTCCCACAGCGATGTCCGTACGGTAACATTCCCACAGTAACATCCGTACGGTAACATTCCCACAGTAATGTCCGTACAGTAACATTCCCACAGTAACGTCCGTACAGTAACATTCCCACAATAATGTCCGTACGGTAACATTCCCACAGTAACATCCGTACAGTAACATTCCCACAATAATGTCTGTACGGTAACATTCCCACAGTAATGTCCATACAGTAACATTCCCACAGTAACGTCCGTACAGTAACATTCCCACAGTAATGTCCGTACGGTAACATTCCCACAGTAACATCCGTACAGTAACATTCCCACAATAATGTCTGTACGGTAACATTCCCACAGTAATGTCCATACAGTAACATTCCCACAGTAACGTCCGTACGGTAACATTCCCACAATAATGTCTGTACGGTAACATTCCCACAGTAATGTCCATACTGTAACATTCCCACAGCGATGTCCGTACGGTAACATTCCCACAGTAACGTCCGTACGGGAACATTCCCACAGCGATGTCTGTACGGTAACATTCCCACAGTAACGTCCGTACGGTAACATTCCCACAGTAATGTCCATAATGTAACATTCCCACAGTAACGTCCGTACACAAACATTCCCACAGCGATGTCCGTACAGTAACATTCCCACAGTGATGT
This sequence comes from Chiloscyllium plagiosum, assembly GCF_037043375.1. NCBI lineage: Eukaryota > Metazoa > Chordata > Chondrichthyes > Orectolobiformes > Hemiscylliidae > Chiloscyllium > Chiloscyllium plagiosum. The sequence goes on along the minus strand of NW_028270141.1, from coordinate 164,448,966 downwards.
CTGTACGGTAACATTCCCACAGCGATGTCCGTACAGTAACATTCCCACAGTGATGTCCGTACGGTAACATTCCCACGGTAAAATTTCCCACAGCGATGTCCGTACGGTAACATTCCCACAGCGATGTCCGTACTGTAACATTCCCACAGTAATGTCCGTACAGTAACATTCCCACAGCGATGTCCGTACTGTAACATTCCCACAGCGATGTCCGTTCAGTAACATTCCCACAGTAACATCCGTACAGTAACATTCCCACAGTAATGTCCCGTACGGTAACATTCCCACAGTAACTTCCGTACAGTAACATTCCCACAGTAATGTCTGTACGGTAACATTCCCACAGCGATGTCCGTTCAGTAACATTCCCACAGTAACATCCGTACAGTAACATTCCCACAGTAATGTCCCGTACGGTAACATTCCCACAGTAACGTCCATACAGTAACATTCCCACAGTAATGTCCCGTACGGTAACATTCCCACAGTAACGTCCATACAGTAACATTCCCACAGTAATGTCCCGTACGGTAACATTCCCACAGTAACGTCCATACAGTAACATTCCCACAGTAATGTCCCGTACGGTAACATTCCCACAGTAACGTCCATACAGTAACATTCCCACAGTAACATCCGTACAGTAACATTCCCACAGTAATGTCCCGTACGGTAACATTCCCACAGTAACGTCCATACAGTAACATTCCCACAGTAATGTCCCGTACGGTAACATTCCCACAGTAACGTCCATACAGTAACATTCCCACAGTAACATCCGTACAGTAACATTCCCACAGTAATGTCCCGTACGGTAACATTCCCACAGTAACGTCCATACAGTAACATTCCCACAGTAACGTCCGTACGGTAACATTCCCACAGCGATGTCCGTACGGTAACATTCCCACAGTAACATCCGTACAGTAACATTCCCACAGTAACATCCATACAGTAACATTCCCATAGCAAGGTCCTTGTGGTAACATCTGTACGGTAACATTCCCACAGGAACATCCGTACGGTAACATTCCCACAGTAATGTCCGTATGGTAACATTCCCACAGCGATGTCCGTACGGTAACATTCCCACAGTAATGTCCGCACGGTAACATTCCCACAGCGATGTCCGTACGGCAACATTCTCACAGTAACATCCGTACGGTAACATTCCCACAGTTACGTCCGTACAGTAATATTCCCACAGTAACGTTCGTACGGTAACATTCTCACAGTTACGTCCGTACGGTAACATTCCCACAGTAATGTCCGCACGGTAACATTCCCACAGCGATGTCCGTACGGTAACATTCCCACAGCGATGTCCGTACGGTAACATTCCCACAGCGATGTCCGTACGGTAACATTCCCACAGTAATGTCCGTACGGCAACATTCTCACAGTAACATCCGTACGGTAACATTCCCACAGTTACGTCCGTACAGTAATATTCCCACAGTAACGTTCGTACGGTAACATTCCCACAGTTACGTCCGTACGGTAACATTCCCACAGTAACGTCCGCACGGTAACATTCTCACAGTTACGTCCGTACGGTAACATTCCCACAGTAATGTCCGCACGGTAACATTCCCACAGTAATGTCCGTACGGTAACATTCCCACATTAATGTCCGTGCTGTAACGTTCCCACAGTAACATCCGTACAGTAACATTCCCATAGCAAGGTCCTTGTGGTAACATCTGTACGGTAACATTCCCACAGCGATATCCGTACGGTAACATTCCCACAGTAACATCCGTACAGTAACATTCCCATAGCGATATCCGTACGGTAACATTCCCACAGGAACATCCGTACGGTAACATTCCCACAGGAACATCCGTACGGTAACATTCTCAGGGTCATTGCAAGGTTTGTGAAGGTTTGTAGCTCAGGTTGAGGTGTAGGGTGTAGGTTTGCTCGCTGAGCTGTAGGTTTGATATCCAGGCGTTTCATTACCTGGCTCGGTAACATCATCAGTGGCGACCTCCAAGTGAAGCGAAGCTGTTGTCTCCTGCTTTCTATTTATATCTTTCTCCTGGATGGGGTTCCTGGGGTTTGTGGGGATGTCATTTCCTGTTCGTTTTCTGACGGTGATAGGTGGTATCTCGATCTATGTGTTTATTTATGGCGTTGTGGTTGGAGTGCCAGGCCTCTAGGAATTCTCTGGCATGCCTTTGCTTAGCCTGTCCCAGGATAGATGTGTTGTCCCAGTCGAAATGGTGGTTTTTTTCATCCGTGTGTAGGGCTACGAGGGAGAGAGGGTCGTGTCTTTTTGTGACTAGCTGGTGTTCGTGTATCCTGGTGGCTAACTTTCTTCCTGTTTGTCCTACGTAGTGTTTGTGGCAGTCCTTGCATGGAATTTTGTAGGTGGCGTTGGTTTTGTCCATGGGTTTTGTCGATGTCCGTACGGTAACATTCCCACAGTGACGCCCATACGGTAACATTCCCACAGTAACATCCGTACGGTAACCTTCCCACAGTAACATCCGTACGGTAACATTCCCACAGTAACATCCGTACGGTAACATTCCCACTGTAATGTCCGTATGGTAACATTCCCACAGTAACGTCCGTACGGTAACATTCCCACAGTAACGTCCATACAGTAACATTCCCACAGTAACGTCCGTACAGTAACATTCCCACAGTAACGTCCGTACGGTAACATTCCCACAGCGATATCTGTACAGTAACATTCCCACAGTAATGTCCATACGGTAACATTCCCACAGTAATGTCCGTACGGTAACATTCCCACAGCGATATCTGTACAGTAACATTCCCACAGTAACGTCCGTACAGTAACATTCCCACAGTAACGTCCGTACAGTAACATTCCCACAGCGATATCTGTACGGTAACATTCCCACAGTAACATCCTTACGGTAACATTCCCACAGTAACGTCCGTATGGTAACATTCCCACAGCGATGTCCGTACGGTAACATTCCCACAGTAATGTCCATACAGTAACATTCCCACAGTAATGTCCGTACGGTAACATTCCCACAGTAATGTCCATACAGTAACATTCCCACAGTAACATCCGTAAGGTAACATTCCCACAGTAACGTCCGTACGGTAACATTCCCACAGCGATGTCCGTACGGTAACATTCCCACAGTAACATCCGTACAGTAACATTCCCACAGCGATGTCCGTACGGTAACATTCCCACAGTAACATCCGTACGGTAACATTCCCACAGTAATGTCCGTACAGTAACATTCCCACAGTAACGTCCGTACAGTAACATTCCCACAATAATGTCCGTACGGTAACATTCCCACAGTAACATCCGTACAGTAACATTCCCACAGTAATGTCTGTACGGTAACATTCCCACAGTAATGTCCATACAGTAACATTCCCACAGTAACGTCCGTACAGTAACATTCCCACAGTAACGTCCGTACAGTAACATTCCCACAGTAATGTCCATACAGTAACATTCCCACAGTAACGTCCGTACAGTAACATTCCCACAATAATGTCCATACTGTAACATTCCCACAGCGATGTCCGTACGGTAACATTCCCACAGTAACGTCCGTACGGGAACATTCCCACAGCGATGTCTGTACGGTAACATTCCCACAGTAACGTCCGTACGGTAACATTCCCACAGCGATGTCTGTACGGTAACATTCCCACAGTAATGTCCATAATGTAACATTCCCACAGTAACGTCCGTACACAAACATTCCCACAGCGATGTCCGTACAGTAACATTCCCACAGTGATGTCTGTACGGTAACATTCCCACAGCGATGTCCGTACAGTAACATTCCCACAGTGATGTCCGTACGGTAACATTCCCACGGTAAAATTTCCCACAGCGATGTCCGTACGGTAACATTCCCACAGCGATGTCCGTACTGTAACATTCCCACAGTAATGTCCGTATGGTAACATTCCCACAGCGATGTCCGTACGGTAACATTCCCACAGTAATGTCCGTATGGTAACATTCCCACAGCGATGTCCGTTCAGTAACATTCCCACAGTAACATCCGTACAGTAACATTCCCACAGTAATGTCCCGTACGGTAACATTCCCACAGTAATGTCCATACAGTAACATTCCCACAGTAACATCCGTAAGGTAACATTCCCACAGTAACGTCCGTACGGTAACATTCCCACAGCGATGTCCGTACGGTAACATTCCCACAGTAACATCCGTACAGTAACATTCCCACAGCGATGTCCGTACGGTAACATTCCCACAGTAACATCCGTACGGTAACATTCCCACAGTAATGTCCGTACAGTAACATTCCCACAGTAACGTCCGTACAGTAACATTCCCACAATAATGTCCGTACGGTAACATTCCCACAGTAACATCCGTACAGTAACATTCCCACAGTAATGTCTGTACGGTAACATTCCCACAGTAATGTCCATACAGTAACATTCCCACAGTAACGTCCGTACAGTAACATTCCCACAGTAACGTCCGTACAGTAACATTCCCACAGTAATGTCCATACAGTAACATTCCCACAGTAACGTCCGTACAGTAACATTCCCACAATAATGTCTGTACGGTAACATTCCCACAGTAATGTCCATACTGTAACATTCCCACAGCGATGTCCGTACGGTAACATTCCCACAGTAACGTCCGTACGGGAACATTCCCACAGCGATGTCTGTACGGTAACATTCCCACAGTAACGTCCGTACGGTAACATTCCCACAGCGATGTCTGTACGGTAACATTCCCACAGTAATGTCCATAATGTAACATTCCCACAGTAACGTCCGTACACAAACATTCCCACAGCGATGTCCGTACAGTAACATTCCCACAGTGATGTCTGTACGGTAACATTCCCACAGCGATGTCCGTACAGTAACATTCCCACAGTGATGTCCGTACGGTAACATTCCCACGGTAAAATTTCCCACAGCGATGTCCGTACGGTAACATTCCCACAGCGATGTCCGTACTGTAACATTCCCACAGTAATGTCCGTATGGTAACATTCCCACAGCGATGTCCGTACGGTAACATTCCCACAGTAATGTCCGTATGGTAACATTCCCACAGCGATGTCCGTTCAGTAACATTCCCACAGTAACATCCGTACAGTAACATTCCCACAGTAATGTCCCGTACGGTAACATTCCCACGGTAAAATTTCCCACAGCGATGTCCGTACGGTAACATTCCCACAGCGATGTCCGTACTGTAACATTCCCACAGTAATGTCCGTATGGTAACATTCCCACAGTAATGTCCGTATGGTAACATTCCCACAGCGATGTCCGTTCAGTAACATTCCCACAGTAACATCCGTACAGTAACATTCCCACAGTAATGTCCCGTACGGTAACATTCCCACAGTAACTTCCGTACAGTAACATTCCCACAGTAATGTCTGTACGGTAACATTCCCACAGCGATGTCCGTTCAGTAACATTCCCACAGTAACATCCGTACAGTAACATTCCCACAGTAATGTCCCGTACGGTAACATTCCCACAGTAACTTCCGTACAGTAACATTCCCACAGTATTGTCCGTACAGTAACATTCCCACAGTGATGTCCGTACAGTAACATTCCCACAGTAATGTCCATACGGTAACATTCCCACAGCGATGTCCGTACGGTAACATTCCCACAGCGATGTCCGTACGGTAACATTCCCACTGTATTGTCCGTACGGTAACATTCCCACAGCGATGTCCGTACAGTAACATTGAGGAATCTGCGCACTGTGTTTTTTGAGTATCCATGGGATCTCCGCTATCAGGATTCCTAGCGGAAGCGGTAATGCAAAGGCTGGAACAAACAGCCCTACCAACCATCGAACCAAAAATCTGGGTCCGCTACCTAGGTGACACCTTTGTCATCACAAAACGAAACAAGATAGAAGAGACATTTAACATCATCAACAACACCCTCACAGGCATAAAGTTCACCAAGGAGGAAGAAACCGACAACAAACTCGCATTCCTGGACGTCACAGTTGAAAGAAAGGACAACAGAGAACTACAAACCTGCGTGTACAGAAAACCGACAAACACTGACCAAATACTTAACTACACCAGCAACCATCCCAACACACACAAACAAAGCTGTATCAGAACACTATTCCAATGAGCCACCACACACTGCAGCACAGACGAACTTCGGAAAACAGAGGAGAACCACCTATACAACGTATTCAAGAAGAACGGATACTCAAAAAATACAGTGCGCTGATTCCGCAAGAACAAACCACGACAAGCAGACCAAACACAGCCAGAAACCCTAACCACCTTACCATACATCAAAGAAGTTTCAGAAATGACAGCCAGACTACTAAGACCCCTCGGAATCCTAGTAGCACACAAACCCACCAACACTCTCAAACAAAAACTAACAAACTTAAAAGACTCAGTACAACCCATGGACAAAACCAACGCCACCTACAAAATTCCATGCAAGGACTGCCACAAACACTACGTAGGACAAACAGGAAGAAAGTTAGCCACCAGGATACACGAACACCAGCTAGTCACAAAAAGACACGACCCTCTCTCCCTCGTAGCCCTACACACGGATGAAAAAAACCACCATTTCGACTGGGACGACACATCTATCCTGGGACAGGCTAAGCAAAGACATGCCAGAGAATTCCTAGAGGACTGGCACTCCAACCACAACGCCATAAACAAACACATAGATCTAGATACCATCCATCAACCCCTCAGAAAACGAACAGGAAATGACATCCCCACAAACCCCAGGAACCCCATCCAGGAGAAAGATATAAATAGAAAGCAGGAGACAACAGCTTCGCTTCACTTGGAGGTCGCCACTGATGATGTTACCGGGCCAGGTAATGAAACGCCTGGATATCAAACCTACAGCTCAGTGAGCAAACCTACACCCTAAATTCTCAGGGTAACATCCATACAGTAACATTCCCACAATAACTTCCGCACAGTAACATTCCCACAGCGATGCCTGAACGGTAACATTCCCACAGTAACGTCCGCACAGTAACATTCCCACAGTAATGTCCGTACAGTAACATTCCCACAGTAATGTCAAAAAGGTAACATTCCCACAGTAACGTCCGCACAGTAACATTCCCACAGTAACGTCCGTACAGTAACATTCCCACAGTAATGTCCGTACGGTAACATTCCCACAGTAACATCCGTACAGTAACATTCCCACAGTAACGTCCGTACGGTAACATTCCCACAGTAATGTCCGTACGGTAACATTCCCACAGCGATGTCCGTACGGTAACATTCCCACAGTAACGTCCGTACGGTAACATTCCCACAGTAATGTCCGTACGGTAACATTCCCACAGTAACGTCCGTACAGTAACATTCCCACAGTAACGTCCGTACGGTAAAATTCCCACAGCGATGTCCGTACGGTAACATTCCCACAGTAACGTCCGTACGGTAACATTCCCACAGCGATGTCCGTACGGTAACATTCCCACAGCAACATCCGTACAGTAACATTCCCACAGCGATGTCCGTACAGTAACATTCCCACAGTAACGTCCGTACGGTAACATTCCCACAGCGATGTCCGTACAGTAACATTCCCACAGTAACGTCCGTACGGTAACATTCCCACAGCGATGTCCGTACAGTAACATTCCCACAGTAACATCCATACAGTAACATTTCCACAGCGATGCCCGTACAGTAACATTCCCACAGTAACATCCGTACGGTAACATTCCCACAGTAACATCCATACAGTAACATTTCCACAGCGATGCCCGTACAGTAACATTCCCACAGTAACATCCGTACGGTAATGACCGTATGGTCTCTGCGTCTGGTTCTCGGTGATGTAAATGCCTGTGTCTGGTTCTCGGTGATGTTAATGCCTGTGTCTGGTTCTCAGTGATGTTAATGTCTGTGTCTGGTTCTCGGTGATGTTAATGTCTGTGTCTGGTTCTCGGTGATGTTAATGTCTGTGTCTGGTTCTCGGTGATGTTAATGTCTGTGTCTGGTTCTCGGTGATGTTAATGCCTGTGTCTGGTTCTCGGTGATGTTAATGCCTGTGTCTGGTTCTCGGTGACGTTAATGTCTGTGTCTGGTTCTCGGTGACGTTAATGTCTGTGTCTGGTTCTCGGTGATGTTAATGTCTGTGTCTGGTTCTCGGTGATGTTAATGTCTGTGTCTGGTTCTCGGTGATGTTAATGCCTGTGTCTGGTTCTCGGTGATGTTAATGTCTGTGTCTGGTTCTCGGTGATGTTAATGTCTGTGTCTGGTTCTTGGTGATGTTAATGTCTGTGTCTGGTTCTCGGTGATGTTAATGCCTGTGTCTGGTTCTCGGTGATGTTAATGCCTGTGTCTTGTTCTCGGTGATGTTAATGTCTGTGTCTGGTTCTCGGTGATGTTAATTCCTGTGTCTGGTTCTCGGTGATGTTAATGTCTGTGTCTGTTCTCGGTGATGTTAATGTCTGTGTCGGGTTCTCGGTGATGTTAATGCCTGTGTCTGGTTCTCGGTGATGTTAATGTCTGTGTCTGGTTCTCGGTGATGTCAATGTCTGTGTCTGGTTTTCGGTGATGTTAATGTCTGTGTCTTGTTCTCGGTGATGTTAATGTCTGTGTCTGGTTCTCGGTGATGTTAATGCCTGTGTCTGGTTCTCGGTGATGATAATGTCTGTGTCTGGTTCTCGGTGATGTTAATGTCTGTGTCTGGTTCTCGGTGATGTTAATGCCTGTGTCTGGTTCTCGGTGATGTTAATGTCTGTGTCTGGTTCTCGGTGATGTTAATGCCTGTGTCTGGTTCTCGGTGATGATAATGTCTGTGTCTGGTTCTCGGTGATGTTAATGTCTGTGTCTGGTTCTCGGTGATGTTAATGCCTGTGTCTGGTTCTTGGTGATGTTAATGTCTGTGTCTGGTTCTCGGTGATGTTAATGCCTGTGTCTGGTTCTCGGTGATGTTAATGCCTGTGTCTGGTTCTCGGTGATGTTAATGTCTGTGTCTGTTCTCGGTGATGTTAATGTCTGTGTCTGGTTCTCGGTGATGTTAATGCCTGTGTCTGGTTCTCGGTGATGTTAATGTCTGTGTCTGGTTCTCGGTGATGTTAATGCCTGTGTCTGGTTCTCGGTGATGTTAATGTCTGTGTCTGGTTCTCGGTGACGTTAATGTCTGTGTCTGGTTCTCGGTGATGTTAATGTCTGTGTCTGGTTCTCGGTGATGTTAATGCCTGTGTCTGGTTCTCGGTGATGTTAATGTCTGTGTCTGGTTCTCGGTGATGTTAATGCCTGTGTCTGGTTCTCGGTGATGTTAATGTCTGTGTCTGGTTCTCGGTGATGTTAATGTCTGTGTCTGGTTCTCGGTGATGTTAATGCCTGTGTCTGGTTCTCGGTGATGTTAATGCCTGTGTCTGGTTCTCGGTGATGTTAATGTCTGTGTCTGTTTCTCGGTGATGTTAACGTCTGTGTCTGGTTCTCGGTAATGTTAACGTCTGTGTCTGGTTCTCGGTCATGTTAATGTCTGTGTCTGGTTCTCGGTAATGTTAACGTCTGTGTCTGGTTCTCGGTCATGTTAGTGCCTGTGTCTGTTTCTCGGTGATGTTAATGCCTGTGTCTGGTTCTCGGTGATGTTAATGTCTGTGTCTGGGTCTCGGTGATGTTAATGTCTGTGTCTGGTTATCGGTGATGTTAATGTCTGTGTCTGGTTCTCGGTGATGTTAATGTCTGTGTCTGGTTCTCGGTGATGTTAATGTCTGTGTCTGGTTCTCGGTGATGTTAATATCTGTGTGTGGTTCTCGGTGATGTTAATGTCTGTGTCTGGTTCTCGGTGATGTTAATGTCTGTGTCTGTTTCTCGGTGATGTTAGTGCCTGTGTCTGTTTCTCGGTGATGTTAATGTCTGTGTCTGGTTCTCGGTGATGTTAATGTCTGTGTCTGGTTCTCGGTGATGTTAATGCCTGTGTCTGGTTCTCGGTGATGTTAATGCCTGTGTCTGGTTCTCGGTGATGTTAGTGCCTGTGTCTGTTTCTCGGTGGTGATGTTAATATCTGTGTCTGGTTCTCGGTGATGTTAATGTCTGTGTCTGGTTCTCGGCGATGTTAATGCCTGTGTCTGGTTCTCGGTGATGTTATTGCCTGTGTCTGGTTCTCGGTGATGTTAATGCCTGTGTCTGGTTCTCGGTGATGTTAATGTCTGTGTCTGGTTCTCGGTGATGTTAATGCCTGTGTCTGGTTCTCGGTGATGTTAATGCCTGTGTCTGGTTTTCGGTGATGTTAATGTCTGTGTCTGGTTCTCGGTGATGTTAATGCCTGTGTCTGGTTCTCGGTGATGTTAATGCCTGTGTCTGGTTCTCGGTGATGATAATGTCTGTGTCTGGTTCTCGGTGATGTTAATGCCTGTGTCTGGTTCTCGGTGATGATAATGTCTGTGTCTGGTTCTCGGTGATGTTAATGCCTGTGTCTGGTTCTCGGTGATGTTATTGCCTGTGTCTGGTTCTCGGTGATGTTAATGCCTGTGTCTGGTTCTCGGTGATGTAATGCCTGTGTCTGGTTCTCGGTGATGTTAATGTCTGTGTCTGGGTCTCGGTGATGTTAATGTCTGTGTCTGGTTCTCGGTGATGTTAATGCCTGTGTCTGGTTCTCGGTGATATTAATGTCTGTGTCTGGTTCTCGGTGATGTTAATGTCTGTGTCTGGTTCTCGGTGATGTTAATGCCTGTGTCTGGTTCTCGGTGATGTTAATGCCTGTGTCTGGTTCTCGGTGATGTTAATGTCTGTGTCTGGTTCTCGCTGATGTTAATGTCTGTGTCTGGTTCTCAGTGATGTTAATGCCTGTGTCTGGTTCTCGGTGATGTAATGCCTGTGTCTGGTTCTCGGTGTTGTTAATGTCTGTGTCTGGTTCTCAGTGATGTTAATGCCTGTGTCTGATTCTCGGTGATGTTAATGTCTGTGTCTGGTTCTCGGTGATGTTAATGTCTGTGTCTGGTTCTCGGTGATGTTAATGTCTGTGTCTGTTCTCGGTGATGTTAATGCCTGTGTCTGGTTCTCGGTGATGTTAATGTCTGTGTCTGGTTCTCGGTGATGTTAATGTCTGTGTCTGGTTCTCGGTGATGTTAATGTCTGTGTCTGGTTCTCGGTGATGTTAATGCCTGTGTCTGGTTCTCGGTGATGTTAATGCCTGTGTCTGGTTCTCGGTGATGTTAATGCCTATGTCTGGTTCTCGGTGATGTTAATGTCTGTGTCTGGTTCTCGGTGATGTTATTGCCTGTGTCTGGTTCTCGGTGATGTTAATGTCTGTGTCTGGTTCTCGGTGATGTTAATGTCTGTGTCTGGTTCTCGGTGATGTTAATGCCTATGTCTGGTTCTCGGTGATGTTAATGTCTGTGTCTGGTTCTCGGTGATGTTAATGTCTGTGTCTGGTTCTCGGTGATGTTAATGTCTGTGTCTGGTTCTCGGTGATGTTAATGTCTGTGTCTGTTCTCGGTGATGTTAATGCCTGTGTCTGGTTCTCGGTGATGTTAATGTCTGTGTCTGGTTCTCGGTGATGTTAATGTCTGTGTCTGGTTCTCGGTGATGTTAATGTCTGTGTCTGTTCTCGGTGATGTTAATGCCTGTGTCTGGTTCTCGGTGATGTTAATGTCTGTGTCTGGTTCTCGGTGATGTTAATGCCTGTGTCTGGTTCTCGGTGATGTTAATGTCTGTGCCTGGTTCTCGGTGATGTTAATGCCTATGTCTGGTTCTCGGTGATGTTAATGTCTGTGTCTGGTTCTCGGTGATGTTAATGTCTGTGTCTGGTTCTCAGTGATGTTAATGCCTGTGTCTGGTTCTCGGTGATGTTAATGCCTGTGTCTGGTTCTCGGTGATGTTAATGTCTGTGTCTGGTTCTCGGTGATGTTAATGCCTGTGTCTGGTTCTCGGTGATGTTAATGCCTGTGTCTGGTTCTCGGTGATGTTAGTGCCTGTGTCTGTTTCTCGGTGGTGATGTTAATATCTGTGTCTGGTTCTCGGTGATGTTAATGTCTGTGTCTGGTTCTCGGTGATGTTAATGCCTGTGTCTGGTTCTCGGTGATGTTATTGCCTGTGTCTGGTTCTCGGTGATGTTAATGCCTGTGTCTTGTTCTCGGTGATGTTAATGTCTGTGTCTGGTTCTCGGTGATGTTAATGCCTGTGTCTGGTTCTCGGTGATGTTAATGCCTGTGTCTGGTTCTCGGTGATGTTAGTGCCTGTGTCTGTTTCTCGGTGGTGATGTTAATATCTGTGTCTGGTTCTCGGTGATGTTAATGTCTGTGTCTGGTTCTCGGTGATGTTAGTGCCTGTGTCTGGTTCTCGGTGATGTTAATGCCTGTGTCTGGTTCTCGGTGATGTTAATGTCTGTGTCTGGTTCTCGGTGATGTTAATGTCTGTGTCTGGTTCTCGGTGATGTTAATGTCTGTGTCTGGTTCTCGGTGATGTTAATGCCTGTGTCTGGTTTTCGGTGATGTTAATGTCTGTGTCTGGTTCTCGGTGATGTTAATGCCTGTGTCTGGTTCTCGGTGATGTTAATGTCTGTGTCTGGTTCTCGGTGATGTTAATGCCTGTGTCTGGTTCTCGGTGATGTTAATGCCTGTGTCTGGTTCTCGGTGATGTTAATGCCTGTGTCTGGTTCTCGGTGATGTTAATGTCTGTGTCTGTTTCTCGGTGATGTTAATGTCTGTGTCTGTTTCTAGGTGATGTTAATGCCTGTGTCTGGTTCTCGGTGATGTTAATGCCTGTGTCTGGTTCTCGGTGATGTTAATGCCTGTGTCTGGTTCTCGGTGATGATAATGTCTGTGTCTGGTTCTCGGTGATGTTAATGCCTGTGTCTGGTTCTCGGTGATGTTATTGCCTGTGTCTGGTTCTCGGTGATGTTAATGTCTGTGTCTGGTTCTCGGTGATGTTAATGTCTGTGTCTGGTTCTCGGTGATGTTAATGCCTGTGTCTGGTTTTCGGTGATGTTAATGTCTGTGTCTGTTCTCGGTGATGTTAATGCCTGTGTCTGGTTCTCGGTGATGTTAATGTCTGTGTCTGGTTCTCGGTGATGTTAATGTCTGTGTCTGGTTCTCGGTGATGTTAATGTCTGTGTCTGTTCTCGGTGATGTTAATGCCTGTGTCTGGTTCTCGGTGATGTTAATGTCTGTGTCTGGTTCTCGGTGATGTTAATGCCTGTGTCTGGTTCTCGGTGATGTTAATGTCTGTGCCTGGTTCTCGGTGATGTTAATGCCTATGTCTGGTTCTCGGTGATGTTAATGTCTGTGCCTGGTTCTCGGTGATGTTAATGCCTATGTCTGGTTCTCGGTGATGTTAATGTCTGTGTCTGGTTCTCGGTGATGTTAATGTCTGTGTCTGGTTCTCGGTGATGTTAATGTCTGTGTCTGGTTCTCGGTGATGTTAATGCCTGTGTCTGGTTCTCGGTGATGTTAATGCCTGTGTCTGGTTCTCGGTGATGTTAGTGCCTGTGTCTGTTTCTCGGTGGTGATGTTAATATCTGTGTCTGGTTCTCGGTGATGTTAATGTCTGTGTCTGGTTCTCGGTGATGTTAATGCCTGTGTCTGGTTCTCGGTGATGTTATTGCCTGTGTCTGGTTCTCGGTGATGTTAATGCCTGTGTCTTGTTCTCGGTGATGTTAATGTCTGTGTCTGGTTCTCGGTGATGTTAATGCCTGTGTCTGGTTCTCGGTGATGTTAATGCCTGTGTCTGGTTCTCGGTGATGTTAGTGCCTGTGTCTGTTTCTCGGTGGTGATGTTAATATCTGTGTCTGGTTCTCGGTGATGTTAATGTCTGTGTCTGGTTCTCGGTGATGTTAGTGCCTGTGTCTGGTTCTCGGTGATGTTAATGCCTGTGTCTGGTTCTCGGTGATGTTAATGTCTGTGTCTGGTTCTCGGTGATGTTAATGTCTGTGTCTGGTTCTCGGTGATGTTAATGTCTGTGTCTGGTTCTCGGTGATGTTAATGTCTGTGTCTGGTTCTCGGTGATGTTAATGCCTGTGTCTGGTTTTCGGTGATGTTAATGTCTGTGTCTGGTTCTCGGTGATGTTAATGCCTGTGTCTGGTTCTCGGTGATGTTAATGTCTGTGTCTGGTTCTCGGTGATGTTAATGCCTGTGTCTGGTTCTCGGTGATGTTAATGCCTGTGTCTGGTTCTCGGTGATGTTAATGCCTGTGTCTGGTTCTCGGTGATGTTAATGTCTGTGTCTGTTTCTCGGTGATGTTAATGTCTGTGTCTGTTTCTAGGTGATGTTAATGCCTGTGTCTGGTTCTCGGTGATGTTAATGCCTGTGTCTGGTTCTCGGTGATGTTAATGCCTGTGTCTGGTTCTCGGTGATGATAATGTCTGTGTCTGGTTCTCGGTGATGTTAATGCCTGTGTCTGGTTCTCGGTGATGTTATTGCCTGTGTCTGGTTCTCGGTGATGTTAATGTCTGTGTCTGGTTCTCGGTGATGTTAATGTCTGTGTCTGGTTCTCGGTGATGTTAATGCCTGTGTCTGGTTCTCGGTGATGTTAATGTTTGTGTCTGGTTCTCAGTGATGTTAATGCCTGTGTCTGGTTCTCGGTGATGTTAATGCCTATGTCTGGTTCTCGGTGATGTTAATGCCTGTGTCTGGTTCTCGGTGATGTTAATGTCTGTGTCTGTTCTCGGTGATGTTAATGTCTGTGTCTGGTTCTCGGTGATGTTAATGCCTGTGTCTGTTCTCGGTGATGTTAATGCCTGTGTCTGGTTCTCGGTGATGTTATTGCCTGTGTCTGGTTCTCGGTGATGTTAATGTCTGTGTCTGGTTCTCGGTGATGTTAATGCCTATGTCTGGTTCTCGGTGATATTAATGTCTGTCTCTGGTTCTCGGTGATGTTAATGTCTGTGTCTGGTTCTCAGTGATGTTAATGCCTGTGTCTGGTTCTCGGTGATGTTAATGCCTGTGTCTGGTTCTCGGTGATGTTAATGTCTGTGTCTGTTTCTCGGTGATGTAAATGTCTGTGTCTGGTTCTCGGTGATGTTAATGTCTGTGTCTGGTTCTCGGTGATGTTAATGCCTGTGTCTGGTTCTCGGTGATGTTCATGCCTGTGTCTGGTTCTCGGTGATGTTAATGTCTGTGTCTGGTTCTCGGTGATGTTAATGCCTGTGTCTGGTTCTCGGTGATGTTAATGTCTGTGTCTGGTTCTCGGTGATGTTAATGCCTGTGTCTGGTTCTCGGTGATGTTAATGTCTGTGTCTGGTTCTCGGTGATGTTAATGCCTGTGTCTGGTTCTCGGTGATGTTAATGTCTGTGTCTGTTTCTCGGTGATGTTAATGTCTGTGTCTGGTTCTCGGTGATGTTAATGTCTGTGTCTGGTTCTCGGTGATGTTAATGTCTGTGTCTGGTTCTCGGTGATGTTAATGCCTGTGTCTGGTTCTCGGTGATGTTAATGCCTGTGTCTGGTTCTCGGTGATGTTAATGTCTGTGTCTAGTTCTCGGTGATGTTAATGTCCGTGTCTGGTTCTCGGTGATGTTAATGTCTGTGTCTGGTTCTCGGTGATGTTAATGCCTGTGTCTGGTTCTCGGTGATGTTAATGCCTGTGTCTGGTTCCCGGTGGTGTTAATGCCTGTGTCTGGTTCTCGGTGATGTTAATGTCTGTGTCTGGTTCTCGGTGATGTTAATGCCTGTGTCTGGTTCTCGGTGATGTTAATGTCTGTGTCTGGTTCTCGGAGATGTTAATGCCTGTGTCTGGTTCTCGGTGATGTTAATGTCTGTGTCTGGTTCTCGGTGATGTTAATGTTTGTGTCTGGTTCTCGGTGATGTTAATATCTGTGTGTGGTTCTCGGTGATGTTAATGCCTGTGTCTGGTTCTCGGTGATGTTAATGTCTGTGTCTGGTTCTCGGTGATGTTAATGTCTGTGTCTGGTTCTCGGTGATGTTAATGTCTGTGTCTGGTTCTAGGTGATGTTAATGTCTGTGTCTGGTTCTCGGTGATGTTAATATCTGTGTGTGGTTCTCGGTGATGTTAATGCCTGTGTCTGGTTCTCGGTGATGTTAATGTCTGTGTCTGGTTCTCGGTGGTGATGTTAATGCCTGTGTCTGGTTCTCGGTGATGTTAATGCCTGTGTCTGGTTCTCGGTGATGTTAATGTCTGTGTCTGGTTCTCGGTGATGTTAATATCTGTGTGTGGTTCTCGGTGATGTTGATGTCTGTGTCTGGTTCTCGGTGGTGATGTTAATGCCTGTGTCCGGTTCTCGGTGATGTTAATGCCTGTGTCTGGTTCTCGGTGATGTTAATGCCTGTGCCTGGTTCTCGGTGGTGATGTTAATGTCTGTGTCTGGTTCTCGGTGACGTTAATGCCTGTGTCTGGTTCTCGGTGATGTTAATGCCTGTGTCTGGTTCTCGGTGATGTTAATGCCTGTGTCTGGTTCTCGGTGATGTTAATGCCTGTGTCTGGTTCTCGGTGATGATAATGTCTGTGTCTGGTTCTCGGTGATGTTAATGCCTGTGTCTGGTTCTTGGTGATGTTAATGCCTGTGTCTGGTTCTCGGTGATGTTAATGCCTGTGTCTGGTTCTCGGTGATGTTAATGTCTCTGTCTGGTTCTCGGTGATGTTAATGTCTCTGTCTGGTTCTCGGTGATGTTAATGCCTGTGTCTGGTTCTCGGTGATGTTAATGCCTGTGTGTGGTTCTCGGTGATGTTAATGTCTGTGTCTGGTTCTCGGTGAAGTTAATGCCTGTGTCTGGTTCTCGGTGATGTTAATGTCTGTGTCTGGTTCTCGGTGATGTTAATGTCCGTGTCTGGTTCTCGGTGATGTTAGTGCCTGTGTCTGGTTCGCGGTGATGTTAATGCCTGTGTCTGGTTCTCGGTGATGATAATGTCTGTGTCTGGTTCTCGGTGATGTTAATGTCTGTGTCTGGTTCTCGGTGATGTTAATGCCTGTGTCTGGTTCTCGGTGATGATAATGTCTGTGTCTGGTTCTCGGTGATGTTAATGTCTCTGTCTGGTTCTCGGTGATGTTAATGCCTGTGTCTGGTTCTCGGTGATGTTAATGTCTGTGTCTGGGTCTCGGTGATGTTAATGTCTGTGTCTGGTTCTCGGTGATGTTAATGCCTGTGTCTGGTTCTCGGTGATGTTAATGTCTGTGTCTGGTTCTCGGTGATGTTAATGTCTGTGTCTGGGTCTCGGTGATGTTAATGTCTGTGTCTGGGTCTCGGTGATGTTAATGTCTGTGTCTGGTTCTCGGTGATGTTAATGTCTGTGTCTGGTTCTCGGTGATGTTAATGTCTCTGTCTGGTTCTCGGTGATGTTAATGCCTGTGTCTGGTTCTCGGTGATGTTAATGCCTGTGTCTTGTTCTCGGTGATGTTAATGTCTGTGTCTGGTTCTCGGTGATGTTAATTCCTGTGTCTGGTTCTCGGTGATGTTAATGTCTGTGTCTGTTCTCGGTGATGTTAATGTCTGTGTCGGGTTCTCGGTGATGTTAATGCCTGTGTCTGGTTCTCGGTGATGTTAATGTCTGTGTCTGGTTCTCGGTGATGTCAATGTCTGTGTCTGGTTTTCGGTGATGTTAATGTCTGTGTCTGGTTCTCGGTGATGTTAATGTCAGTGTCTGGTTCTCGGTGATGTTAATGTCTGTGTCTGGTTCTCGGTGATGTTAATGTCTGTGTCTGGTTCTCGGTGATGTTAATGTCTGTGTCTGGTTCTCGGTGATGTTAATGCCTGTGTCTGGTTCTCGGTGATGTTAATGCCTGTGTCTGGTTCGCGGTGATGTTAATGTCTGTATCTTGTTCTCGGTGATGTTAATGTCTATGTCTGGTTCTCGGTGATGTTAATGTCTGTGTCTGGTTCTCGGTGATGTTAATGTCTGTGTCTGGTTCTCGGTGATGTTAATGTCAGTGTCTGGTTCTCGGTGATGTTAATGTCTGTGTCTGGTTCTCGGTGATGTTAATGCCTGTGTCTGGTTCTCGGTGATGTTAATGCCTGTGTCTGGTTCGCGGTGATGTTAATGTCTGTGTCTGGTTCTCGGTGATGTTAATGTCTGTGTCTGGTTCTCGGTGATGTTAATGTCTGTGTCTGGTTCTCGGTGATGTTAATGCCTGTGTCTGGTTCTCGGTGATGTTAATGCCTGTGTCTGGTTCTCGGTGATGTTAATGTCTGTGTCTGTTTCTCGGTGATGTTAATGTCTGTGTCTGGTTCTCGGTGATGTTAATGTCTGTGTCTGGTTCTCGGTGATGTTAATGTCTGTGTCTGGTTCTCGGTGATGTTAATGCCTGTGTCTGGTTCTCGGTGATGTTAATGCCTGTGTCTGGTTCTCGGTGATGTTAATGTCTGTGTCTGGTTCTCGGTGATGTTAATGTCTGTGTCTGGTTCTCGGTGATGTTAATGTCTGTGTCTGGTTCACGGTGATGTTAATGTCTGTGTCTGGTTCTCGGTGATGTTAATGTCTGTGTCTGGTTCTCGGTGATGTTAATGCCTGTGTCTGGTTCTCGGTGATGTTAATGCCTGTGTCTGGTTCTCGGTAATGTTAATGTCTGTGTCTGGTTCTTGGTGATGTTAATGCCTGTGTCTGGTTCTCGGTGATGTTAATGTCTGTGTCTGGTTCTAGGTGATGTTAATGTCTGTGTCTGGTTCTCGGTGATGTCAATGTCTGTGTCTGGTTCTAGGTGATGTTAATGTCTGTGTCTGGTTCTCGGTGATGTTAATGTCTGTGTCTGGTTCTCGGTGATGTTAATGTCTGTGTCTGGTTCGCGGTGATGTTAATGCCTGTGTCTGGTTCTCGGTGATGTTAATGTCTGTGTCTGGTTCTCGGTGATGTTAATGTCTGTGTCTGGTTCGCGGTGATGTTAATGCCTGTGTCTGGTTCTCGGTGATGTTAATGTCTGTGTCTGGGTCTCGGTGATGTTAATGTCTGTGTCTGGTTCTCGGTGATGTTAATATCTGTGTGTGGTTCTCGGTGATGTTAATGTCTGTGTCTGGTTCTCGGTGGTGATGTTAATGTCTGTGTCTGGTTCTCGGTGATGTTAATGCCTGTGTCTGGTTCTCGGTGATGTTAATGCCTGTGTCTGGTTCTCGGTGATGTTAATGTCTGTGTCTGGTTCTCGGTGATGTTAATATCTGTGTGTGGTTCTCGGTGATGTTAATGTCTGTGTCTGGTTCTCGGTGGTGATGTTAATGCCTGTGTCCGGTTCTCGGTGATGTTAATGCCTGTGTCTGGTTCTCGGTGATGTTAATGCCTGTGCCTGGTTCTCGGTGGTGATGTTAATGTCTGTGTCTGGTTCTCGGTGACGTTAATGCCTGTGTCTGGTTCTCGGTGATGTTAATGCCTGTGTCTGGTTCTCGGTGATGTTAATGCCTGTGTCTGGTTCTCGGTGATGTTAATGCCTGTGTCTGGTTCTCGGTGATGTTAATGTCTGTGTCTGGTTCTCGGTGATGTTAATGTCTGTGTCTGGTTCTCGGTGATGTTAATGCCTGTGTCTGGTTCTCGGTGATGTTAATGCCTGTGTCTGGTTCTCGGTGATGTTAATGTCTCTGTCTGGTTCTCGGTGATGTTAATGTCTCTGTCTGGTTCTCGGTGATGTTAATGCCTGTGTCTGGTTCTCGGTGATGTTAATGTCTGTGTCTGGTTCTCGGTGAAGTTCATGCCTGTGTCTGGTTCTCGGTGATGTTAATGCCTGTGTCTGGTTCTCGGTGATGTTAGTGCCTGTGTCTGGTTCTCGGTGATGTTAATGCCTGTGTCTGGTTCTCGGTGATGATAATGTCTGTGTCTGGTTCTCGGTGATGTTAATGTCTGTGTCTGGTTCTCGGTGATGTTATTGCCTGTGTCTGGTTCGCGGTGATGTTAATGCCTGTGTCTGGTTCTCGGTGATGATAATGTCTGTGTCTGGTTCTCGGTGATGTTAATGTCTCTGTCTGGTTCTCGGTGATGTTAATGCCTGTGTCTGGTTCTCGGTGATGTTAATGTCTGTGTCTGGTTCTCGGTGATGTTAATGTCTGTGTCTGGGTCTCGGTGATGTTAATGTCTGTGTCTGGGTCTCGGTGATGTTAATGTCTGTGTCTGGTTCTCGGTGATGTTAATGTCTGTGTCTGGTTCTCGGTGATGTTAATGCCTGTGTCTTGTTCTCGGTGATGTTAATGTCTGTGTCTGGTTCTCGGTGATGTTAATGTCTGTGTCTGGTTCTCGGTGATGTTAATGTCTGTGTCTGTTCTCGGTGATGTTAATGTCTGTGTCGGGTTCTCGGTGATGTTAATGCCTGTGTCTGGTTCTCGGTGATGTTAATGTCTGTGTCTGGTTCTCGGTGATGTCAATGTCTGTGTCTGGTTTTCGGTGATGTTAATGTCTGTGTCTTGTTATCGGTGATGTTAATGTCCGTGTCTGGTTCTCGGTGATGTTAGTGCCTGTGTCTGGTTCTCGGTGATGTTAATGCCTGTGTCTGGTTCTCGGTGATGTTAATGTCTGTGTCTGGTTCTCGGTGATGTTAATGTCAGTGTCTGGTTCTCGGTGATGTTAATGTCTGTGTCTGGTTCTCGGTGATGTTAATGTCAGTGTCTGGTTCTCGGTGATGTTAATGTCTGTGTCTGGTTCTCGGTGATGTTAATGCCTGTGTCTGGTTCTCGGTGATGTTATTGCCTGTGTCTGGTTCTCGGTGATGTTAATGCCTGTGTCTGGTTCTCGGTGATGTTAATGTCTGTGTCTGGTTCTCGGTGATGTTAATGCCTGTGTCTGGTTCTCGGTGATGTTAATGCCTGTGTCTGGTTTTCGGTGATGTTAATGTCTGTGTCTGGTTCTCGGTGATGTTAATGCCTGTGTCTGGTTCTCGGTGATGTTAATGTCTGTGTCTGGTTCTCGGTGATGTTAATGCCTGTGTCTGGTTCTCGGTGATGTTATTGCCTGTGTCTGGTTCTCGGTGATGTTAATGTCTGTGTCTGGTTCTCGGTGATGTTAATGTCTATGTGTGGTTCTCGGTGATGTTAATGCCTGTGTCTGGTTCTCGGTGATGTTAATGTCTGTGTCTGGTTATCAGTGATGTTAATGCCTGTGTCTGGTTCTCGGTGATGTTAATGCCTGTGTCTGGTTCTCGGTGATGTTAATGTCTGTGTCTGGTTCTCGGTGATGTTAATGCCTGTGTCTGATTCTCGGTGATGTTAATGTCTGTGTCTGGTTCTCGGTGATGTTAATGCCTGTGTCTGGTTCTCGGTGATGTTAATGTCTGTGTCTGGTTCTCGGTGATGTTAATGTCTCTGTCTGGTTCTCGGTGTTGTTAATGTCTCTGTCTGGATCTCGGTGATGTTAATGCCTGTGTCTGGTTCTCGGTGATGTTATTGCCTGTGTCTGGTTCTCGGTGATGTTCATGTCTGTGTCTGGTTCTCGGTGATGTTAATGTCTGTGTCTGGTTCTAGGTGATGTTAATGCCTGTGTCTGGTTCTCGGTGATGTTAATGCCTGTGTCTGGTTCTCAGTGATGTTAATGCCTGTGTCTGGTTCTCGGTGATGTTAATGTCTGTGTCTGGTTCTCGGTGATGTTAATGCCTGTGTCTGGTTCTCGGTGATGTTAATGTCTGTGTCTGGTTCTCGGTGATGTTAATGTCTCTGTCTGGTTCTCGGTGTTGTTAATGTCTCTGTCTGGATCTCGGTGATGTTAATGTCTGTGTCTGGTTCTCGGTGATGTTAATGTCTGTGTCTGGTTCTCGGTGATGTTAATGCCTGTGTCTGGTTCTCGGTGATGTTAATGCCTGTGTCTGGTTCTCAGTGATGTTAATGCCTGTGTCTGGTTCTCGGTGATGTTAATGTCTGTGTCTGGATCTCGGTGATGTTAATGTCTGTATCTGGTTCTCGGTGACGTTAATGCCTGTGTCTGGTTCTCGGTGATGTTAATGTCTGTGTCTGGTTCTCGGTGATGTTAATGTCTGTGTCTGGTTCTCGGTGATGTTAATGCCTGTGTCTGGTTCTCGGTGATGTTAATGTCTGTGTCTGGTTCTCGGTGATGTTAATGTCTGTGTCTGGTTCTCGGTGATGTTAATTCCTGTGTCTGTATCTGGTTCTCGGTGATGTTAATGCCTGTGTCTGGTTCTCGGTGATGTTAATGTCTGTGTCTGGTTCTCGGTGATGTTAATGCCTGTGTCTGGTTCTCGGTGATGATAATGTCTGTGTCTGGTTCTCGGTGATGTTAATGTCTGTGTCTGGTTCTCGGTGGTGATGTTAATGCCTGTGTCCGGTTCGCGGTGATGTTAATGCCTGTGTCTGGTTCTCGGTGATGTTAATGCCTGTGTCTGGTTCTCGGTGATGATAATGTCTGTGTCTGGTTCTCGGTGATGGTAATGCCTGTGTCTGGTTCTCGGTGATGTTAATGTCTGTGTCTGTTTCTCGGTGATGTTAATGTCTGTGTCTGGTTCTCGGTGATGTTAATGTCTGTGTCTGGGTCTCGGTGATGTTTATGCCTGTGTCTGGTTCTCGGTGATGTTAATGTCTGTGTCTGGTTCTCGGTGATGTTAATGCCTGTGTCTGGTTCTCGATGATGTTATTGCCTGTGTCTGGTTCTCGGTGATGTTAATGTCTGTGTCTGGTTCTCGGTGATGTTAATGCCTGTGTCTGGTTCTCGGTGATGTTAATGCCTGTGCCTGGTTCTCGGTGATGTTAATGTCTGTGTCTGGTTCTCGGTGGTGATGTTAATGTCTGTGTCTGGTTCTCGGTGATGTTAATGCCTGTGTCTGGTTCTCGGTGATGTTAATGTCTGTGTCTGGGTCTCGGTGATGTTTATGCCTGTGTCTGGTTCTCGGTGATGTTAATGTCTGTGTCTGGTTCTCGGTGATGTTAATGCCTGTGCCTGGTTCTCGGAGGTGATGTTAATGTCTGTGTCTGGTTCTCGGTGATGTTAATGCCTGTGTCTGGTTCTCGGTGATGTTATTGCCTGTGTCTGGTTCTCGGTGATGTTAATGTCTGTGTCTGGTTCTCGGTGATGTTAATGTCTGTGTCTGGTTCTCGGTGGTGATGTTAATGCCTGTGTCCGGTTCGCGGTGATGTTAATGCCTGGGTCTGGTTCTCGGTGATGTTAATGTCTGTGTCTGGTTCTCGGTGATGTTAATGTCTGTGTCTGGTTCTCGGTGATGTTAATGCCTGTGTCTGGTTCTCAGTGATGATAATGTCTGTGTCTGGTTCTCGGTGATGTTAATGTCTGTGTCTGGTTCTCGGTGGTGATGTTAATGCCTGTGTCCGGTTCGCGGTGATGTTAATGCCTGTGTCTGATTCTCGGTGATGTTAATGTCTGTGTCTGGTTCTCGGTGATGTTAATGCCTGTGTCTGGTTCTCGGTGATGTTAATGCCTGTGTCTGGTTCTCGGTGATGATAATGTCTGTGTCTGGTTCTCGGTGATGGTAATGCCTGTGTCTGGTTCTCGGTGATGTTAATGTCTGTGTCTGTTTCTCGGTGATGTTAATGTCTGTGTCTGGTTCTCGGTAATGTTAATGTCTGTGTCTGGGTCTCGGTGATGTTTATGCCTGTGTCTGGTTCTCGGTGATGTTAATGTCTGTGTCTGGTTCTCGGTGATGTTAATGCCTGTGTCTGGTTCTCGGTGATGTTATTGCCTGTGTCTGGTTCTTGGTGATGTTAATGTCTGTGTCTGGTTCTCGGTGATGTTAATGCCTGTGTCTGGTTCTCGGTGATGTTAATGCCTGTGCCTGGTTCTCGGTGATGTTAATGCCTGTGCCTGGTTCTCGGTGGTGATGTTAATGTCTGTGTCTGGTTCTCGGTGATGTTAATGCCTGTGTCTGGTTCTCGGTGATGTTATTGCCTGTGTCTGGTTCTCGGTGATGTTAATGTCTGTGTCTGGTTCTCGGTGATGTTAATGCCTGTGTCTGGTTCTCGGTGATGTTAATGCCTGTGCCTGGTTCTCGGTGGTGATGATAATGTCTGTGTCTGGTTCTCGGTGATGTTAATGTCTGTGTCTGGTTCTCGGTGGTGATGTTAATGCCTGTGTCCGGTTCGCGGTGATGTTAATGCCTGGGTCTGGTTCTCGGTGATGTTAATGCCTGTGTCTGGTTCTCGGTGATGATAATGTCTGTGTCTGGTTCTCGGTGATGGTAATGCCTGTGTCTGGTTCTCGGTGATGTTAATGTCTGTGTCTGTTTCTCGGTGATGTTAATGTCTGTGTCTGGTTCTCGGTGATGTTAATGTCTGTGTCTGGGTCTCGGTGATGTTTATGCCTGTGTCTGGTTCTCGGTGATGTTATTGCCTCTGTCGGGTTCTCGGTGATGTTAATGCCTGTGTCTGGTTCTCGGTGATGATAATGTCTGTGTCTGGTTCTCGGTGATGGTAATGCCTGTGTCTGGTTCTCGGTGATGTTAATGTCTGTGTCTGGTTCTCGGTGATGGTAATGCCTGTGTCTGGTTCTCGGTGATGTTAATGTCTGTGTCTGTTTCTCGGTGATGTTAATGTCTGTGTCTGTTTCTCGGTGATGTTAATGTCTGTGTCTGGTTCTCGGTGATGTTAATGTCTGTGTCTGGGTCTCGGTGATGTTAATGTCTGTGCCTGGTTCTCGGTGATGTTAATGTCTGTGTCTGGTTCTCTGTGATGTTAATGCCTGTGTCTGGTTCTCGGTGATGTTATTGCCTGTGTCTGGTTCTAGGTGATGTTAATGTCTGTGTCTGGTTCTCGGTGATGTTAATGCCTGTGTCTGGTTCTCGGTGATGTTAATGCCTGTGCCTGGTTCTCGGTGATGTTAATGTCTGTGTCTGGTTCTCGGTGGTGATGTTAATGTCCGTGTCTGGTTCTCGGTGATGTTAATGCCTGTGTCTGGTTCTCGGTGGTGATGTTAATGTCTGTGTCTGGTTCTCGGTGATGTTAATGCCTGTGTCTGGTTCTCGGTGATGTTATTGCCTGTGTCTGGTTCTCGGTGATGTTAATGTCTGTGTCTGGTTCTCGGTGATGTTAATGTCTGTGTCTGGTTCTCGGTGGTGATGTTAATGCCTGTGTCCGGTTCGCGGTGATGTTAATGCCTGGGTCTGGTTCTCGGTGATGTTAATGTCTGTGTCTGGTTCTCGGTGATGTTAATGTCTGTGTCTGGTTCTCGGTGATGTTAATGCCTGTGTCTGGTTCTCGGTGATGATAATGTCTGTGTCTGGTTCTCGGTGATGTTAATGTCTGTGTCTGGTTCTCGGTGGTGATGTTAATGCCTGTGTCCGGTTCGCGGTGATGTTAATGCCTGTGTCTGATTCTCGGTGATGTTAATGTCTGTGTCTGGTTCTCGGTGATGTTAATGCCTGTGTCTGGTTCTCGGTGATGTTAATGCCTGTGTCTGGTTCTCGGTGATGATAATGTCTGTGTCTGGTTCTCGGTGATGGTAATGCCTGTGTCTGGTTCTCGGTGATGTTAATGTCTGTGTCTGTTTCTCGGTGATGTTAATGTCTGTGTCTGGTTCTCGGTAATGTTAATATCTGTGTCTGGGTCTCGGTGATGTTTATGCCTGTGTCTGGTTCTCGGTGATGTTAATGTCTGTGTCTGGTTCTCGGTGATGTTAATGCCTGTGTCTGGTTCTCGGTGATGTTATTGCCTGTGTCTGGTTCTTGGTGATGTTAATGCCTGTGTCTGGTTCTCGGTGATGTTAATGCCTGTGTCTGGTTCTCGGTGATGTTAATGTCTGTGTCTGGTTCTCGGTGATGTTAATGCCTGTGTCTGGTTCTCGGTGATGTTAATGCCTGTGCCTGGTTCTCGGTGATGTTAATGCCTGTGCCTGGTTCTCGGTGGTGATGTTAATGTCTGTGTCTGGTTCTCGGTGATGTTAATGCCTGTGTCTGGTTCTCGGTGATGTTATTGCCTGTGTCTGGTTCTCGGTGATGTTAATGTCTGTGTCTGGTTCTCGGTGATGTTAATGCCTGTGTCTGGTTCTCGGTGATGTTAATGCCTGTGCCTGGTTCTCGGTGGTGATGTTAATGTCTGTGTCTGGTTCTCGGTGATGTTAATGCCTGTGTCTGGTTCTCGGTGATGTTAATGTCTGTGTCTGGTTCTCGGTGATGTTAATGCCTGTGTCTGGTTCTCGGTGGTGATGTTAATGTCTGTGTCTGGTTCTCGGTGATGTTAATGTCTGTGTCTGGTTCTCGGTGATGTTAGTGCCTGTGTCTGGTTCCCGGTGGTGATGTTAATGCCTGTGTCTGGTTCTCGGTGATGTTAATGTCTGTGTCTGGTTCTCGGTGATGTTAATGTCTGTGTCTGGTTCTCGGTGATGTTAATGCCTGTGCCTGGTTCTCGGTGGTGATGTTAATGTCTGTGTCTGGTTCTCGGTGATGTTAATGCCTGTGTCTGGTTCTCGGTGATGTTAATGCCTGTGCCTGGTTCTCGGTGGTGATGTTAATGCCTGTTTCTGGTTCTCGGTGATGTTAATGTCTGTGTCTGGTTCTCGGTGATGTTAGTGCCTGTGTCTGGTTCCCGGTGGTGATGTTAATGCCTGTGTCTGGTTCTCGGTGATGTTAATGTCTGTGTCTGGTTCTCGGTGATGTTAATGTCTGTGTCTGGTTCTCAGTGATGTTAATGCCTGTGTCTGGTTCTCGGTGATGATAATGTCTGTGTCTGGTTCTCGGTGATGTTAATGTCAGTGTCTGGTTCTCGGTGGTGATGTTAATGCCTGTGTCCGGTTCGCGGTGATGTTACTGCCTGTGTCTGATTCTCGGTGATGTTAATGTCTGTGTCTGGTTCTCGGTGATGTTAATGCCTGTGTCTGGTTCTCGGTGATGTTAATGCCTGTGTCTGGTTCTCGGTGATGATAATGTCTGTGTCTGGTTCTCGGTGATGTTAATGCCTGTGTCTGGTTCTCGGTGATGTTAATGTCTGTGTCTGGTTCTCGGTGATGTTAATGTCTGTGTCTGGGTCTCGGTGATGTTTATGCCTGTGTCTGGTTCTCGGTGATGTTAATGTCTGTGTCTGGTTCTCGGTGATGTTAATGCCTGTGTCTGGTTCTCGGTGATGTTAATGCCTGTGTCTGGTTCTCGGTGATGTTAATGTCTGTGTCTGGTTCTCGGTGATGTTATTGCCTGTGTCTGGTTCTCGGTGATGTTAATGTCTGTGTCTGGTTCTCGGTGATGTTAATGCCTGTGTCTGGTTCTCGGTGATGTTAATGCCTGTGCCTGGTTCTCGGTGGTGATGTTAATGTCTGTGTCTGGTTCTCGGTGATGTTAATGCCTGTGTCTGGTTCTCGGTGATGTTATTGCCTGTGTCTGGTTCTCGGTGATGTTAATGTCTGTGTCTGGTTCTTGGTGATGTTACTGCCTGTGTCTGGTTCTCGGTGGTGATGTTAATGTCTGTGTCTGGTTCTCGGTGATGTTAATGTCTGTGTCTGGTTCTCGGTGATGTTAATGCCTGTGTCTGGTTCTCGATGATGTTAATGTCTGTGTCTGGTTCTCGGTGATGTTAATGCCTGTGTCTGGTTCTCGGTGATGTTAATGTCTCTGTCTGGTTCTCGGTGATGTTAATGTGTGTGTATGGTTCTCGGTGATGTTAATGCCTGTGTCTGGATCTCGGTGATGTTAATGCCTGTGTCTGGTTCTCGGTGATGTTAATGCCTGTGTCTGGTTCTCGGTGATGTTAATGTCTGTGTCTGGTTCTCGGTGAAGTTAATGCCTGTGTCTGGTTCTCGGTGATGATAATGCCTGTGTCTGGTTCGCGGTGATGTTAATGCCTGTGTCTGGTTCTCGGTGATGTTAATGCCTGTGTCTGGTTCGCGGTGATATTAATGCCTGTGTCTGGTTCGCGGTGATGTTAATGCCTGTGTCTGGTTCTCGGTGATGATAATGTCTGTGTCTGGTTCTCGGTGATGTTAATGCCTGTGTCTGGTTCTCGGTGGTGATGTTAATGTCTGTGTCTGGTTCTCGGTGATGTTATTGCCTGTGTCTGGTTCTCGGTGATGTTAATGTCTGTGTCTGGTTCTCGGTGATGTTAATGCCTGTGTCTGGTTCTCGGTGATGTTAATGCCTGTGCCTGGTTCTCGGTGGTGATGTGAATGTCTGTGTCTGGTTCTCGGTGATGTTAATGCCTGTGTCTGGTATTCGGTGATGTTAATGTCTGTGTCTGGTTCTCGGTGATGTTAATGCCTGTGTCTGGTTCTCGGTGATGTTAATGCCTGTGTCTGGTTCGCGGTGATATTAATGCCTGTGTCTGGTTCTCGGTGATGTTAATGTCTGTGTCTGGGTCTCGGTGATGTTAATGTCTGTGTCTGGTTCTCGGTGATGTTAATGTCTGTGTCTGGTTCTCGGTGATGTTAACGTCTATGTCTGGTTCTCGGTGATGTTAATGCCTGTGTCTGGTTCTCGGTGATGTTAATGTCTGTGTCTGGTTCTCGGTGATGTTAATGTCTGTGTCTGGTTCTCGGTGATGTTAATGCCTGTGTCTGGTTCTCGGTGATGATAATGTCTGTGTCTGGTTCTCGGTGATGTTAATGCCTGTGCCTGGTTCTCGGTGATGTTAATGTCTGTGTCTGGTTCTCGGTGATGTTAATGCCTGTGTCTGGTTCTCGGTGATGATAATGCCTGTGTCTGGTTCGCGGTGATGTTAATGCCTGTGTCTGGTTCTCGGTGATATTAATGTCTGTGTCTGGGTCTCAGTGATGTTAATACCTGTGTCTGGTTCTCGGTGATGTTATTGCCTGTGTCTGGTTCTCGGTGATGTTAATGTCTGTGTCTGGTTCTCGGTGATGTTAATGCCTGTGTCTGGTTCTCGGTGATGTTAATGCCAGTGCCTGGTTCTCGGTGGTGATGTGAATGTCTGTGTCTGGTTCTCGGTGATGTTAATGCCTGTGTCTGGTATTCGGTGATGTTAATGTCTGTGTCTGGTTCTCGGTGATGTTAATGCCTGTGTCTGGTTCTCGGTGATGTTAATGTCTGTGTCTGGTTCTCGGTGATGTTAATGCCTGTGTCTGGTTCTCGGTGATGTTAATGTCTCTGTCTGGTTCTCGGTGATGTTAATGTGTGTGTCTGGTTCTCGGTGATGTTAATGCCTGTGTCTGGTTCTCGGTGATGTTAATGCCTGTGTCTGGTTCTCGGTGATGTTAATGTCTGTGTCTGGTTCTCGGTGAAGTTAATGCCTGTGTCTGGTTCTCGGTGATGATAATGCCTGTGTCTGGTTCGCGGTGATGTTAATGCCTGTGTCTGGTTCTCGGTGATGTTAATGCCTGTGTCTGGTTCGCGGTGATATTAATGCCTGTGTCTGGTTCTCGGTGATGTTAATGCCAGTGTCTGGTTCTCGGTGATGATAATGTCTGTGTCTGGTTCTCGGTGATGTTAATGCCTGTGTCTGGTTCTCGGTGGTGATGCTAATGTCTGTGTCTGGTTCGCGGTGATATTAATGCCTGTGTCTGGTTCTCGGTGATGTTAATGTCTGTGTCTGGGTCTCGGTGATGTTAATGTCTGTGTCTGGTTCTCGGTGATGTTAATGTCTGTGTCTGGTTCTCGGTGATGTTAACGTCTATGTCTGGTTCTCGGTGATGTTAATGTCTGTGTCTGGTTCTCGGTGATGTTAATGCCTGTGTCTGGTTCTCGGTGATGTTAATGTCTGTGTCTGGTTCTCGGTGATGTTAATGTCTGTGTCTGGTTCTCGGTGATGTTAATGCCTGTGTCTGGTTCTCGGTGATATTAATGTCTGTGTCTGGTTCTCGGTGAAGTTAATGTCTGTGTCTGGTTCTCGGTGATGTTAATGCCTGTGTCTGGTTCTCGGTGATGTTAATGTCTGTGTCTGGTTCTCGGTGATGTT
Organism: Chiloscyllium plagiosum; assembly: GCF_037043375.1. Classification (NCBI taxonomy): domain Eukaryota; kingdom Metazoa; phylum Chordata; class Chondrichthyes; order Orectolobiformes; family Hemiscylliidae; genus Chiloscyllium; species Chiloscyllium plagiosum. The sequence goes on along the minus strand of NW_028270141.1, from coordinate 164,419,309 downwards.
AATGTCTGTGTCTGGTTCTCGGTGATGTTAATGCCTGTGTCTGGTTCTCGGTGATGATAATGTCTGTGTCTGGTTCTCGGTGATGTTAATGTCTGTGCCTGGTTCTTGGTGATGTTCATGTCTGTGTCTGGTTCTCGGTGATGTTAATGCCTGTGTCTGGTTCTCGGTGATGTTAATGTCTGTGTCTGGGTCTCGGTGATGTTAATGCCTGTGTCTGGTTCTCGGTGATGATAATGTCTGTGTCTGGTTCTCGGTGATGTTAATGTCTGTGTCTGGTTCTCGGTGATGTTAATGTCTGTGTCTGGTTCTCAGTTATGATAATGTCTGTGTCTGGGTCTCGGTGATGTTAATGCCTGTGTCTGGTTCTCGGTGATGATAATGTCTGTGTCTGGTTCTCGGTGATGTTAATGTCTGTGTCTGGTTCTCGGTGATGTTAATGTCTGTGTCTGGTTCTCGGTGATGTTAATGTCTGTGTCTGGTTCTCGGTGATGTTAATGCCTGTGTCTGGTTCTCGGTGATGATAATGTCTGTGTCTGGTTCTCGGTGATGTTAATGCCTGTGTCTGGTTCTCGGTTATGTTAATGTCTGTGTCTGGTTCTCGGTGATGTTAATGCCTGTGTCTGGTTCTCGGTGATGATAATGTCTGTGTCTGGTTCTCGGTGATGTTAATGTCTGTGTCTGGTTCTCGGTGATGTTAATGTCTGTGTCTGGTTCTCGGTGATGTTAATGTCTGTGTCTGGTTCTCGGTGATGATAATGTCTGTGACTGGTTCTCGGTGATGTTAATGCCTGTGTCTGGTTCTCGGTGATGATAATGTCTGTGTCTGGTTCTCGGTGATGTTAATGCCTGTGTCTGGTTCTCGGTGATGTTAATGTCTGTGTCTGGGTCTCGGTGATGTTAATGCCTGTGTCTGGTTCTCGGTGATGATAATGTCTGTGTCTGGTTCTCGGTGATGTTAATGCCTGTGTCTGGTTCTCGGTGATGTTAATGTCTGTGTCTGGTTCTCAGTTATGATAATGTCTGTGTCTGGTTCTCGGTGATGTTAATGTCTGTGTCTGGTTCTCGGTGATGTTAATGTCTGTGTCTGGTTCTCAGTTATGATAATGTCTGTGTCTGGGTCTCGGTGATGTTAATGCCTGTGTCTGGTTCTCGGTGATGATAATGTCTGTGTCTGGTTCTCGGTGATGTTAATGTCTGTGTCTGGTTCTCGGTGATGATAATGTCTGTGTCTGGTTCTCGGTGATGTTAATGCCTGTGTCTAGTTCTCGGTGATGTTAATACCTGTGTCTGGTTCTCCGTGATGTTAATGTCTGTGCCTGGGTCTCGGTGATGTTAATGCCTGTGTCTGGTTCTCGGTGATGTTAATGCCTGTGTCTGGTTCTCGGTGATGTTAATGTCTGTGTCTGGGTCTCGGTGATGTTAATGCCTGTGTCTGGTTCTCGGTGATGTTAATGCCTGTGTCTGGTTCTCGGTGATGTTAATGTCTGTGTCTGGGTCTCGGTGATGTTAATGCCTGTGTCTGGTTCTCGGTGATGTTAATGTCTGTGTCTGGTTCTCGGTGATGTTAATGTCTGTGTCTGGTTCTCGGTGATGTTAATGACTCTGTCTGGTTCTCGGTGATGTTAATGTCTGTGTCTGGTTCTCGGTGATGTTAATTCCTGTGTCTGTATCTGGTTCTCGGTGATGTTAATGCCTGAGGCTGGTTCTCGGTGATGTTAATGTCTGTGTCTGGTTCTCGGTGATGTTAATGTCTGTGTCTGGTTCTCGGTGATGTTAGTGCCTGTGTCTGGTTCCCGGTGGTGATGTTAATGTCTGTGTCTGGTTCTCGGTGATGTTAATGCCTGTGTCTGGTTCTCGGTGATGATAATGTCTGTGTCTGGTTCTCGGTGATGTTAATGCCTGTGTCTGGTTCTCGGTGATGTTAATGCCTGTGTCTGGTTCTCGGTGATGTTAATGTCTGTGTCTGGTTCTCGGTGATGTTAACGTCTATGTCTGGTTCTCGGTGATGTTAATGTCTGTGTCTGGTTCTCGGTGATGTTAATGCCTGTGTCTGGTTCTCGGTGATGTTAATGTCTGTGTCTGGTTCTCGGTGATGTTAATGTCTGTGTCTGGTTCTCGGTGATGTTAATGCCTGTGTCTGGTTCTCGGTGATATTAATGTCTGTGTCTGGTTCTCGGTGAAGTTAATGTCTGTGTCTGGTTCTCGGTGATGTTAATGCCTGTGTCTGGTTCTCGGTGATGTTAATGTCTGTGTCTGGTTCTCGGTGATGTTAATGTCTGTGTCTGGTTCTCGGTGATGTTAATGTCTGTGTCTGGTTCTCGGTGATGTTAATGTCTGTGTCTGGTTCTCGGTGATGTTAATGCCTGTGTCTGGTTCTTGGTGATGTTCATGTCTGTGTCTGGTTCTCGGTGATGTTAATGCCTGTGTCTGGTTCTCGGTGATGTTAATGTCTGTGTCTGGGTCTCGGTGATGTTAATGCCTGTGTCTGGTTCTCGGTGATGATAATGTCTGTGTCTGGTTCTCGGTGATGTTAATGTCTGTGTCTGGTTCTCGGTGATGTTAATGTCTGTGTCTGGTTCTCAGTTATGATAATGTCTGTGTCTGGGTCTCGGTGATGTTAATGCCTGTGTCTGGTTCTCGGTGATGATAATGTCTGTGTCTGGTTCTCGGTGATGTTAATGTCTGTGTCTGGTTCTCGGTGATGTTAATGTCTGTGTCTGGTTCTCGGTGATGTTAATGTCTGTGTCTGGTTCTCGGTGATGTTAATGCCTGTGTCTGGTTCTCGGTGATGATAATGTCTGTGTCTGGTTCTCGGTGATGTTAATGCCTGTGTCTGGTTCTCGGTTATGTTAATGTCTGTGTCTGGTTCTCGGTGATGTTAATGCCTGTGTCTGGTTCTCGGTGATGATAATGTCTGTGTCTGGTTCTCGGTGATGTTAATGTCTGTGTCTGGTTCTCGGTGATGTTAATGTCTGTGTCTGGTTCTCGGTGATGTTCATGCCTGTGTCTGGTTCTCGGTGATGATAATGTCTGTGACTGGTTCTCGGTGATGTTAATGCCTGTGTCTGGTTCTCGGTGATGATAATGTCTGTGTCTGGTTCTCGGTGATGTTAATGCCTGTGTCTGGTTCTCGGTGATGTTAATGTCTGTGTCTGGGTCTCGGTGATGTTAATGCCTGTGTCTGGTTCTCGGTGATGATAATGTCTGTGTCTGGTTCTCGGTGATGTTAATGCCTGTGTCTGGTTCTCGGTGATGTTAATGTCTGTGTCTGGTTCTCAGTTATGATAATGTCTGTGTCTGGTTCTCGGTGATGTTAATGTCTGTGTCTGGTTCTCGGTGATGTTAATGTCTGTGTCTGGTTCTCAGTTATGATAATGTCTGTGTCTGGGTCTCGGTGATGTTAATGCCTGTGTCTGGTTCTCGGTGATGATAATGTCTGTGTCTGGTTCTCGGTGATGTTAATGCCTGTGTTTGGTTCTCGGTGATGTTAATGCCTGTGTCTGGTTCTCGGTGATGTTAATGCCTGTGTCTGGTTCTCGGTGATGTTAATGCCTGTGTCTGGTTCTCGGTGATGATAATGTCTGTGTCTGGTTCTCGGTGATGTTAATGTCTGTGTCTGGTTCTCGGTGATGATAATGTCTGTGTCTGGTTCTCGGTGATGTTAATGCCTGTGCCTAGTTCTCGGTGATGTTAATACCTGTGTCTGGTTCTCCGTGATGTTAATGTCTGTGCCTGGGTCTCGGTGATGTTAATGCCTGTGTCTGGTTCTCGGTGATGTTAATGTCTGTGTCTGGGTCTCGGTGATGTTAATGCCTGTGTCTGGTTCTCGGTGATGTTAATGCCTGTGTCTGGTTCTCGGTGATGTTAATGTCTGTGTCTGGGTCTCGGTGATGTTAATGCCTGTGTCTGGTTCTCGGTGATGTTAATGCCTGTGTCTGGTTCTCGGTGATGTTAATGTCTGTGTCTGGGTCTCGGTGATGTTAATGCCTGTGTCTGGTTCTCGGTGATGTTAATGTCTGTGTCTGGTTCTCGGTGATGTTAATGTCTGTGTCTGGTTCTCGGTGATGTTAATGCCTGTGTCTGGTTCTCAGTGATGTTAATGTCTGTGTCTGGTTCTCGGTGATGTTAATTCCTGTGTCTGTATCTGGTTCTCGGTGATGTTAATGCCTGTGGCTGGTTCTCGGTGATGTTAATGTCTGTGTCTGGTTCTCGGTGATGTTAATGTCTGTGTCTGGTTCTCGGTGATGTTAGTGCCTGTGTCTGGTTCCCGGTGGTGATGTTAATGTCTGTGTCTGGTTCTCGATGATGTTAATGCCTGTGTCTGGTTCTCGGTGATGATAATGTCTGTGTCTGGTTCTCGGTGATGTTAATGCCTGTGTCTGGTTCTCGGTGAAGTTAATGTCTGTGTCTGGTTCTCGGTGATGTTAGTGCCTGTGTCTGGTTCCCGGTGGTGATGTTAATGTCTGTGTCTGGTTCTCGGTGATGTTAATGCCTGTGTCTGGTTCTCGGTGATGATAATGTCTGTGTCTGGTTCTCGGTGATGTTAATGCCTGTGTCTGGTTCTCGGTGATGTTAATGCCTGTGTCTGGTTCTCGGTGATGTTAATGTCTGTGTCTGGTTCTCGGTGATGTTAATGCCTGTGTCTGGTTCTCGGTGATGTTAATGTCTGTGTCTGGTTCTCGGTGATATTAATGCCTGTGTCTGGTTCTCGGTGATGTTAATGCCTGTGTCTGGTTCTCGGTGATGTTAATGCCTGTGTCTGGTTCTCGGTGATGATAATGTCTGTGTCTGGGTCTCGGTGATGTTAATGCCTGTGTCTGGTTCTCGGTGATGTTAATGCCTGTGTCTGGTTCTCGGTGATGATAATGTCTGTGTCTGGTTCTCGGTGATGTTAATGTCTGTGTCTGGTTCTCGGTGATGATAATGTCTGTGTCTGGTTCTCGGTGATGTTAATGCCTGTGTCTAGTTCTCGGTGATGTTAATACCTGTGTCTGGTTCTCCGTGATGTTAATGTCTGTGCCTGGGTCTCGGTGATGTTAATGCCTGTGTCTGGTTCTCGGTGATGTTAATGCCTGTGTCTGGTTCTCGGTGATGTTAATGTCTGTGTCTGGGTCTCGGTGATGTTAATGCCTGTGTCTGGTTCTCGGTGATGTTAATGCCTGTGTCTGGTTCTCGGTGATGTTAATGTCTGTGTCTGGGTCTCGGTGATGTTAATGCCTGTGTCTGGTTCTCGGTGATGTTAATGCCTGTGTCTGGTTCTCGGTGATGTTAATGTCTGTGTCTGGGTCTCGGTGATGTTAATGCCTGTGTCTGGTTCTCGGTGATGATAATGTCTGTGTCTGGTTCTCGGTGATGTTAATGTCTGTGTCTGGTTCTCGGTGATGTTAATGTCTGTGTCTGGTTCTCGGTGATGTTCATGCCTGTGTCTGGTTCTCGGTGATGATAATGTCTGTGACTGGTTCTCGGTGATGTTAATGCCTGTGTCTGGTTCTCGGTGATGATAATGTCTGTGTCTGGTTCTCGGTGATGTTAATGCCTGTGTCTGGTTCTCGGTGATGTTAATGTCTGTGTCTGGGTCTCGGTGATGTTAATGCCTGTGTCTGGTTCTCGGTGATGATAATGTCTGTGTCTGGTTCTCGGTGATGTTAATGCCTGTGTCTGGTTCTCGGTGATGTTAATGTCTGTGTCTGGTTCTCAGTTATGATAATGTCTGTGTCTGGTTCTCGGTGATGTTAATGTCTGTGTCTGGTTCTCGGTGATGTTAATGTCTGTGTCTGGTTCTCAGTTATGATAATGTCTGTGTCTGGGTCTCGGTGATGTTAATGCCTGTGTCTGGTTCTCGGTGATGATAATGTCTGTGTCTGGTTCTCGGTGATGTTAATGCCTGTGTTTGGTTCTCGGTGATGTTAATGCCTGTGTCTGGTTCTCGGTGATGTTAATGCCTGTGTCTGGTTCTCGGTGATGTTAATGCCTGTGTCTGGTTCTCGGTGATGATAATGTCTGTGTCTGGTTCTCGGTGATGTTAATGTCTGTGTCTGGTTCTCGGTGATGATAATGTCTGTGTCTGGTTCTCGGTGATGTTAATGCCTGTGCCTAGTTCTCGGTGATGTTAATACCTGTGTCTGGTTCTCCGTGATGTTAATGTCTGTGCCTGGGTCTCGGTGATGTTAATGCCTGTGTCTGGTTCTCGGTGATGTTAATGTCTGTGTCTGGGTCTCGGTGATGTTAATGCCTGTGTCTGGTTCTCGGTGATGTTAATGCCTGTGTCTGGTTCTCGGTGATGTTAATGTCTGTGTCTGGGTCTCGGTGATGTTAATGCCTGTGTCTGGTTCTCGGTGATGTTAATGCCTGTGTCTGGTTCTCGGTGATGTTAATGTCTGTGTCTGGGTCTCGGTGATGTTAATGCCTGTGTCTGGTTCTCGGTGATGTTAATGTCTGTGTCTGGTTCTCGGTGATGTTAATGTCTGTGTCTGGTTCTCGGTGATGTTAATGCCTGTGTCTGGTTCTCAGTGATGTTAATGTCTGTGTCTGGTTCTCGGTGATGTTAATTCCTGTGTCTGTATCTGGTTCTCGGTGATGTTAATGCCTGTGGCTGGTTCTCGGTGATGTTAATGTCTGTGTCTGGTTCTCGGTGATGTTAATGTCTGTGTCTGGTTCTCGGTGATGTTAGTGCCTGTGTCTGGTTCCCGGTGGTGATGTTAATGTCTGTGTCTGGTTCTCGATGATGTTAATGCCTGTGTCTGGTTCTCGGTGATGATAATGTCTGTGTCTGGTTCTCGGTGATGTTAATGCCTGTGTCTGGTTCTCGGTGAAGTTAATGTCTGTGTCTGGTTCTCGGTGATGTTAGTGCCTGTGTCTGGTTCCCGGTGGTGATGTTAATGTCTGTGTCTGGTTCTCGGTGATGTTAATGCCTGTGTCTGGTTCTCGGTGATGATAATGTCTGTGTCTGGTTCTCGGTGATGTTAATGCCTGTGTCTGGTTCTCGGTGATGTTAATGCCTGTGTCTGGTTCTCGGTGATGTTAATGTCTGTGTCTGGTTCTCGGTGATGTTAATGCCTGTGTCTGGTTCTCGGTGATGTTAATGTCTGTGTCTGGTTCTCGGTGATATTAATGCCTGTGTCTGGTTCTCGGTGATGTTAATGCCTGTGTCTGGTTCTCGGTGATGTTAATGCCTGTGTCTGGTTCTCGGTGATGATAATGTCTGTGTCTGGGTCTCGGTGATGTTAATGCCTGTGTCTGGTTCTCGGTGATGTTAATGCCTGTGTCTGGTTCTCGGTGATGATAATGTCTGTGTCTGGTTCTCGGTGATGTTAATGTCTGTGTCTGGTTCTCGGTGATGATAATGTCTGTGTCTGGTTCTCGGTGATGTTAATGCCTGTGTCTAGTTCTCGGTGATGTTAATACCTGTGTCTGGTTCTCCGTGATGTTAATGTCTGTGCCTGGGTCTCGGTGATGTTAATGCCTGTGTCTGGTTCTCGGTGATGTTAATGCCTGTGTCTGGTTCTCGGTGATGTTAATGTCTGTGTCTGGGTCTCGGTGATGTTAATGCCTGTGTCTGGTTCTCGGTGATGTTAATGCCTGTGTCTGGTTCTCGGTGATGTTAATGTCTGTGTCTGGGTCTCGGTGATGTTAATGCCTGTGTCTGGTTCTCGGTGATGTTAATGCCTGTGTCTGGTTCTCGGTGATGTTAATGTCTGTGTCTGGGTCTCGGTGATGTTAATGCCTGTGTCTGGTTCTCGGTGATGTTAATGTCTGTGTCTGGTTCTCGGTGATGTTAATGTCTGTGTCTGGTTCTCGGTGATGTTAATGACTCTGTCTGGTTCTCGGTGATGTTAATGTCTGTGTCTGGTTCTCGGTGATGTTAATTCCTGTGTCTGTATCTGGTTCTCGGTGATGTTAATGCCTGTGGCTGGTTCTCGGTGATGTTAATGTCTGTGTCTGGTTCTCGGTGATGTTAATGTCTGTGTCTGGTTCTCGGTGATGTTAGTGCCTGTGTCTGGTTCCCGGTGGTGATGTTAATGTCTGTGTCTGGTTCTCGGTGATGTTAATGCCTGTGTCTGGTTCTCGGTGATGATAATGTCTGTGTCTGGTTCTCGGTGATGTTAATGCCTGTGTCTGGTTCTCGGTGAAGTTAATGTCTGTGTCTGGTTCTCGGTGATGTTAATGCCTGTGTCTGGTTCCCGGTGGTGATGTTAATGTCTGTGTCTGGTTCTCGGTGATGTTAATGCCTGTGTCTGGTTCTCGGTGATGTTAATGTCTGTGTCTGGTTCTCGGTGATGTTAATGCCTGTGTCTGGTTCTCGGTGATGTTAATGTCTGTGTCTGGTTCTCGGTGATATTAATGCCTGTGTCTGGTTCTCGGTGATGTTAATGCCTGTGTCTGTTTCTCGGTGATGTTAATGTCTGTGTCTGGTTCTCGGTGATGTTAATGCCTGTGTCTGGTTCTCGGTGATGTTATTGCCTGTGTCTGGTTCTCGGTGATGATAATGTCTGTGTCTGGTTCTCGGTGATGTTAATGTCTGTGTCTGGTTCTCGGTGATGTTAATGTCTGTGTCTGGTTCTCGGTGATGTTAATGTCTGTGTCTGGTTCTCGGTGATGTTAATGTCTGTGTCTGGTTCTCGGTGATGTTAATGTCTGTGTCTGGTTCTCGGTGATGATAATGTCTGTGTCTGGTTCTCGGTGATGTTAATGTCTGTGTCTGGTTCTCGGTGATGTTAATGTCTGTGTCTGGTTCTCGGTGATGTTAATGCCTGTGTCTGGTTCACGGTGATGTTAATGTCTGTGTCTGGTTCTCAGTGATGTTATTGCCTGTGTCTGGTTCTCGGTGATGTTAATGCCGGTGTCTGGTTCTCGGTGATGTTAATGTCTGTGTCTGTTCTCGGTGATGTTAATGTCTGTGTCGGGTTCCCGGTGATGTTAATGTCTGTGTCTTGTTCTCGGTGATGATAATGTCTGTGTCTGGTTCTCGGTGATGATAATGCCTGTGTCTGGTTCTCGGTGATGTTAATGTCTGTGTCTGGTTCTCGGTGATGTCAATGTCTGTGTCTGGTTTTCGGTGATGTTAATGTCTGTGTCTTGTTCTCGGTGATGTTAATGTCTGTGTCTGGTTCTCGGTGATGTTAATGTCTGTGTCTGGTTCTCGGTGATGTTAATGTCTGTGTCTGGTTCTCGGTGATGTTAATGTCTGTGTCTGGTTCTCGGTGATGTTAATGCCTGTGTCTGGTTCTCGGTGATGTTATTGCCTCTGTCGGGTTCTCGGTGATGTTAATGCCTGTGTCTGGTTCTCGGTGATGTTAATGTCTGTGTCTGGTTCTCGGTGATGTTAATGTCTGTGTCTGGGTCTCGGTGATGTTAATGTCTGTGTCTGGTTCTCGGTGATGTTATTGCCTCTGTCGGGTTCTCGGTGATGTTAATGCCTGTGTCTGGTTCTCGGTGATGTTAATGTCTGTGTCTGGTATTCGGTGATGTTAATGTCTGTGTCTGGGTCTCGGTGATGTTAATGCCTGTGTCTGGTTCTCGGTGATGTTAATGCCTGTGTCTGGTTCTCGGTGATGTTAATGCCTGTGTCTGGTTTTCGGTGATGTTAATGTCTGTGTCTGGTTCTCGGTGATGTTAATGTCTGTGTCTGGTTCTCGGTGATGTTAATGCCTGTGTCTGTTTCTCGGTGATGATAATGTCTGTGTCTGGTTCTCGGTGATGTTAATGCCTGTGTCTGGTTCTCGGTGATGTTAATGTCTGTGTCTGGTTCTCGGTGATGTTAATGCCTGTGTCTGGTTCTCGGTGATGTTATTGCCTGTGTCTGGTTCTCGGTGATGTTAATGTCTGTGTCTGGTTCTCGGTGATGTTAATGTCTGTGTCTGGGTCTCGGTTATGTTAATGTCTGTGTCTGGTTCTCGGTGATGTTAATGCCTGTGTCTGGTTCTCGGTGATGTTAATGTCTGTGTCTGGTTCTCGGTGATGTTAATGTCTGTGTCTGGTTCTCGGTGATGTTAATGCCTGTGTCTGGTTCTCGGTGATGTTAATGCCTGTGTCTGGTTCTCGGTGATGTTAATGTCTGTGTCTGTTCTCGGTGATGTTTATGTCTGTGTCTGGTTCTCGGTGATGATAATGTCTGTGTCTGGTTCTCGGTGATGTTAATGCCTGTGTCTGGTTCTCGGTGATGTTAATGCCTGTGTCTGGTTCTCGGTGATGTTAATGCCTCTGTCGGGTTCTCGGTGATGTTAATGCCTGTGTCTGGTTCTCGGTGATGTTAATGTCTGTGTCTGTTCTCGGTGATGTTTATGTCTGTGTCTGGTTCTCGGTGATGATAATGTCTGTGTCTGGTTCTCGGTGATGTTAATGCCTGTGTCTGGTTCTCGGTGATGTTAATGCATGTGTCTGGTTCTCGGTGATGTTAATGTCTGTGTCTGATTCTCGGTGATGTTAATGCCTGTGTCTGGTTCTCGGTGATGTTAATGTCTGTGTCTGGTTCTCGGTGATGTTAATGTCTGTGTCTGGTTCTCGGTGATGTTAATGTCTGTGTCTGGTTCTCGGTGATGTTAATGTCTGTGTCTGGTTCTCGGTGATGTTAATGCCTGTGTCTGTTTCTCGGTGATGATAATGTCTGTGTCTGGTTCTCGGTGATGTTAATGCCTGTGTCTGGTTCTCGGTGATGTTAATGTCTGTGTCTGGTTTTCGGTGATGTTAATGCCTGTGTCTGGTTCTCGGTGATGTTATTGCCTGTGTCTGGTTCTCGATGATGTTAATGTCTGTGTCTGGTTCTCGGTGATGTTAATGCCTGTGTCTGGGTCTCGGTTATGTTAATGTCTGTGTCTGGTTCTCGGTGATGTTAATGCCTGTGTCTGGTTCTCGGTGATGTTAATGTCTGTGTCTGGTTCTCGGTGATGTTAATGCCTGTGTCTGGTTCTCGGTGATGTTAATACCTGTGTCTGGTTCTCGGTGATGTTAATGTCTGTGTCTGTTCTCGGTGATGTTTATGTCTGTGTCTGGTTCTCGGTGATGATAATGACTGTGTCTGGTTCTCGGTGATGTTAATGTCTGTGTCTGGTTCTCGGTGATGTTAATGTCTGTGTCTGGTTCTCGGTGATGTTAATGCCTGTGTCTGGTTCTCGGTGATGTTAATGTCTGTGTTTGGTTCTCGGTGATGTTAATGTCTGTGTCTGTTCTCGGTGATGTTTATGTCTGTGTCTGGCTCTCGGTGATGATAATGTCTGTGTCTGGTTCTCGGTGATGTTAATGCCTGTGTCTGGTTCTCGGTGATGTTAATGCCTGTGTCTGGTTCTCGGTGATGTTAATGTCTGTGTCTGATTCTCGGTGATGTTAATGCCTGTGTCTGGTTCTCGGTGATGTTAATGTCTGTGTCTGGTTCTCGGTGATGTTAATGTCTGTGTCTGGTTCTCGGTGATGTTAATGTCTGTGTCTGGTTCTCGGTGATGTTAATGTCTGTGTCTGGTTCTCGGTGATGTTAATGCCTGTGTCTGGTTCTCGGTGATGTTAATGCCTGTGTCTGGTTCTCGGTGATGTTAATGTCTGTGTCTGGTTCTCGGTGATGTTAATGTCTGTGTCTGTTCTCGGTGATGTTAATGCCTGTGTCTGGTTCTCGGTGATGTTAATGTCTGTGTCTGGTTCTCGGTGATGTTAATGTCTGTGTCTGGTTCTCGGTGATGTTAATGCCTGTGTCTGGTTCTCGGTGATGATAATGTCTGTGTCTGGTTCTCGGTGATGTTAATGCCTGTGTCTGGTTCTCGGTGATGTTAATGTCTGTGTCTGGGTCTCGGTGATGTTAATGCCTGTGTCTGGTTCTCGGTGATGATAATGTCTGTGTCTGGTTCTCGGTGATGTTAATGCCTGTGTCTGGTTCTCGGTGATGTTAGTGCCTGTGTCTGGTTCTCGGTGATGTTAGTGCCTGTGTCTGGTTCTCGGTGATGATAATGTCTGTGTCTGGTTCTCGGTGATGTTAATGTCTGTGTCTGGTTCTCAGTTATGATAATGTCTGTGTCTGGTTCTCGGTGATGTTAATGTCTGTGTCTGGTTCTCGGTGATGTTAATGCCTGTGTCTGGGTCTCGGTGATGTTAATGCCTGTGTCTGGTTCTCGGTGATGTTAATGTCTGTGTCTGGTTCTCAGTTATGATAATGTCTGTGTCTGGTTCTCGGTGATGTTAATGCCTGTGCCTGGTTCTCGGTGGTGATGTTAATGTCTGTGTCTGGTCTCAGTGATGTTAATACCTGTGTCTGGTTCTCGGTGATGTTAATGCCTGTGTCTGGTTCTCGGTGATGTTAATGTCTGTGTCTGGGTCTCGGTGATGTTAATGCCTGTGTCTGGTTCTCGGTGATGTTAATGTCTGTGTCTGGTTCTCGGTGATGTTAATGCCTGTGTCTGGTTCTCGGTGATGTTAATGACTCTGTCTGGTTCTCGGTGATGTTAATGTCTGTGTCTGGTTCTCGGTGATGTTAATTCCTGTGTCTGTATCTGGTTCTCGGTGATGTTAATGCCTGTGGCTGGTTCTCGGTGATGTTAATGTCTGTGTCTGGTTCTCGGTGATGTTAATGTCTGTGTCTGGTTCTCGGTGATGATAATGTCTGTGTCTGGTTCCCGGTGGTGATGTTAATGTCTGTGTCTGGTTCTCGGTGATGTTAATGCCTGTGTCTGGTTCTCGGTGATGATAATGTCTGTGTCTGGTTCTCGGTGATGTTAATGCCTGTGTCTGGTTCTCGGTGAAGTTAATGTCTGTGTCTGGTTCTCGGTGATGTTAGTGCCAGTGTCTGGTTCCCGGTGGTGATGTTAATGTCTGTGTCTGGTTCTCGGTGATGTTAATGCCTGTGTCTGGTTCTCGGTGATGATAATGTCTGTGTCTGGTTCTCGGTGATGTTAATGCCTGTGTCTGGTTCTCGGTGATGTTAATGCCTGTGTCTGGTTCTCGGTGATGTTAATGTCTGTGTCTGGTTCTCGGTGATGTTAATGCCTGTGTCTGGTTCTCGGTGATGTTAATGTCTGTGTCTGGTTCTCGGTGATATTAATGCCTGTGTCTGGTTCTCGGTGATGTTAATGCCTGTGTCTGGTTCTCGGTGATGTTAATGTCTGTGTCTGGTTCTCGGTGATGTTAATGTCTGTGTCTGGTTCTCGGTGATGTTAATGTCTGTGTCTGGTTCTCGGTGATGTTAATGTCTGTGTCTGGTTCTCGGTGATTTTCATGTCTGTGTCTGGTTCTCGGTGATGTTAATGTCTGTGTCTGGTTCTCGGTGATGTTATTGCCTGTGTCTGGTTCTCGGTGATGTTAATGCCTGTGTCTGGTTCTCGGTGATGTTAATGTCTGTGTCTGTTCTCGGTGATGTTAATGTCTGTGTCGGGTTCCCGGTGATGTTAATGCCTGTGTCTGGTTCTCGGTGATGTTAATGTCTGTGTCTGGTTCTCGGTGATGTCAATGTCTGTGTCTGGTTATCGGTGATGTTAATGTCTGTGTCTTGTTCTCGGTGATGTTAATGTCTGTGTCTGGTTCTCGGTGATGTTAATGTCTGTGTCTGGTTCTCAGTTATGATAATGTCTGTGTCTGGGTCTCGGTGATGTTAATGCCTGTGTCTGGTTCTCGGTGATGATAATGTCTGTGTCTGGTTCTCGGTGATGTTAATGCCTGTGTCTGGTTCTCGGTGATGATAATGTCTGTGTCTGGTTCTCGGTGATGTTAATGCCTGTGTCTGGTTCTCGGTGATGTTAATGTCTGTGTCTGGTTCTCGGTGATGTTAATGCCTGTGTCTGGTTCTCGGTGATGTTAATGTCTGTGTCTGGGTCTCGGTGATGTTAATGCCTGTGTCTGGTTCTCGGTGATGATAATGTCTGTGTCTGGTTCTCGGTGATGTTAATGTCTGTGCCTGGGTCTCGGTGATGTTAATGTCTGTGTCTGGTTCTCGGTGATGATAATGTCTGTGTCTGGTTCTCGGTGATGTTAATGTCTGTGTCTGGGTCTCGGTGATGTTAATGCCTGTGTCTGGTTCTCGGTGATGATAATGTCTGTGTCTGGTTCTCGGTGATGTTAATGTCTGTGTCTGGTTCTCGGTGATGTTAATGTCTGTGTCTGGTTCTCGGTGATGTTAATGTCTCTGTCTGGTTCTCGGTGATGTTAATGTCTGTGTCTGGTTCTCGGTGATGTTAATGCCTGTGTCTGGTTCTCGGTGATGATAATGTCTGTGTCTGGTTCTCGGTGATGTTAATGCCTGTGTCTGGTTCTCGGTGATGTTAATGTCTGTGTCTGGTTCTCGGTGATGTTAATGCCTGTGTCTGGTTCTCGGTGATGTTAATGTCTGTGTCTGGGTCTCGGTGATGTTAATGCCTGTGTCTGGTTCTCGGTGATGATAATGTCTGTGTCTGGTTCTCGGTGATGTTAATGTCTGTGTCTGGTTCTCGGTGATGTTAATGTCTGTGTCTGGTTCTCAGTTATGATAATGTCTGTGTCTGGTTCTCGGTGATGTTAATGCCTGTGTCTGGTTCTCGGTGGTGATGTTAATGTCTGTGTCTGGGTCTCAGTGATGTTAATGTCTGTGTCTGGTTCTCGGTGATGTTAATGTCTGTGTCTGGTTCTCGGTGATGATGTTAATGTCTGTGTCTGGTTCTCGGTGATGTTAATGCCTGTGTCTGGTTCTCGGTGATGTTAGTGCCTGTGTCTGGTTCGCGGTGATGTTAATGCCTGTGTCTGGTTCTCGGTGATGATGTTAATGTCTGTGTCTGGTTCTCGGTGATGTTAATGCCTGTGTCTGGTTCTCGGTGGTGATGTTAATGTCTGTGTCTGGCTCGCGGTGATATTAATGCCTGTGTCTGGTTCTCGGTGATGTTAATGTCTGTGTCTGGGTCTCGGTGATGTTAATGTCTGTGTCTGGTTCTCGGTGATGTTAATGTCTGTGTCTGGTTCTCGGTGATGTTAATGTCTGTGTCTGGTTCTCGGTGATGTTAATGCCTGTGTCTGGTTCTCGGTGATGTTAATGTCTGTGTCTGGTTCTCGGTGATGTTAATGTCTGTGTCTGGTTCTCGGTGATGTTAATGCCTGTGTCTGGTTCTCGGTGATGATAATGTCTGTGTCTGGTTCTCGGTGATGTTAATGCCTGTGTCTGGTTCTCGGTGATGTTAATGTCTCTGTCTGGTTCTCGGTGATGTTAATGCCTGTGTCTGGTTCTCGGTGATGTTAATGTCTGTGTCTGGGTCTCGGTGATGTTAATGCCTGTGTCTGGTTCTCGGTGATGTTAATGTCTGTGTCTGGTTCTCGGTGATGTTAATGCCTGTGTCTGGTTCTCGGTGATGATAATGTCTGTGTCTGGTTCTCGGTGATGTTAATGCCTGTGTCTGGTTCTCGGTGATGATAATGTCTGTGTCTGGTTCTCAGTTATGATAATGTCTGTGTCTGGGTCTCGGTGATGTTAATGCCTGTGTCTGGTTCTCGGTGATGATAATGTCTGTGCCTGGTTCTCGGTGATGTTAATGCCTGTGTCTGGTTCTCGGTGATGATAATGTCTGTGTCTGGTTCTCGGTGATGTTAATGCCTGTGTCTGGTTCTCGGTGATGTTAATGTCTGTGTCTGGTTCTCGGTGATGTTAATGTCTGTGTCTGGTTCTCGGTGATGTTAATGCCTGTGTCTGGTTCTCGGTGATGATAATGTCTGTGTCTGGTTCTCGGTGATGTTAATGCCTGTGTCTGGTTCTCGGTGATGTTAATGCCTGTGTCTGGTTCTCGGTGATGATAATGTCTGTGTCTGGTTCTCAGTTATGATAATGTCTGTGTCTGGGTCTCGGTGATGTTAATGCCTGTGTCTGGTTCTCGGTGATGTTAATGCCTGTGTCTGGTTCTCGGTGATGATAATGTCTGTGTCTGGTTCTCGGTGATGTTAATGCCTGTGTCTGGTTCTCGGTGATGTTAATGTCTCTGTCTGGTTCTCGGTGATGTTAATGCCTGTGTCTGGTTCTCGGTGATGTTAATGTCTGTGTCTGGGTCTCGGTGATGTTAATGCCTGTGTCTGGTTCTCGGTGATGTTAATGTCTGTGTCTGGTTCTCGGTGATGTTAATGCCTGTGTCTGGTTCTCGGTGATGATAATGTCTGTGTCTGGTTCTCGGTGATGTTAATGCCTGTGTCTGGTTCTCGGTGATGATAATGTCTGTGTCTGGTTCTCAGTTATGATAATGTCTGTGTCTGGGTCTCGGTGATGTTAATGCCTGTGTCTGGTTCTCGGTGATGATAATGTCTGTGCCTGGTTCTCGGTGATGTTAATGCCTGTGTCTGGTTCTCGGTGATGATAATGTCTGTGTCTGGTTCTCGGTGATGTTAATGCCTGTGTCTGGTTCTCGGTGATGTTAATGTCTGTGTCTGGTTCTCGGTGATGTTAATGCCTGTGTCTGGTTCTCGGTGATGTTAATGTCTGTGTCTGGGTCTCGGTGATGTTAATGCCTGTGTCTGGTTCTCGGTGATGATAATGTCTGTGTCTGGTTCTCGGTGATGTTAATGCCTGTGTCTGGTTCTCGGTGATGTTAATGTCTGTGTCTGGTTCTCGGTGATGTTAATGTCTGTGTCTGGGTCTCGGTGATGTTAATGCCTGTGTCTGGTTCTCGGTGATGATAATGTCTGTGTCTGGTTCTCGGTGATGTTAATGCCTGTGTCTGGTTCTCGGTGATGATAATGTCTGTGTCTGGTTCTCGGTGATGTTAATGCCTGTGTCTGGTTCTCGGTGATGTTAATGCCTGTGTCTGGTTCTCGGTGATGTTAATGTCTGTGTCTGGTTCTCAGTTATGATAATGTCTGTGTCTGGTTCTCGGTGATGTTAATGTCTGTGTCTGGTTCTCAGTTATGATAATGTCTGTGTCTGGTTCTCGGTGATGTTAATGTCTGTGTCTGGTTCTCGGTGATGTTAATTCCTGTGTCTGTGTCTGGTTCTCGGTGATGTTAATGCCTGTGTCTGGTTCTCGGTGATGTTAATGACTCTGTCTGGTTCTCGGTGATGTTAATGTCTGTGTCTGGTTCTCAGTTATGATAATGTCTGTGTCTGGTTCTCGGTGATGTTAATGTCTGTGTCTGGTTCTCGGTGATGTTAATGCCTGTATCTGGTTCTCGGTGGTGATGTTAATGTCTGTGTCTGGGTCTCAGTGATGTTAATACCTGTGTCTGGTTCTCGGTGATGTTAATGCCTGTGTCTGGTTCTCGGTGATGTTAATGTCTGTGTCTGGGTCTCGGTGATGTTAATGCCTGTGTCTGGTTCTCGGTGATGTTAATGCCTGTGTCTGGTTCTCGGTGATGTTAATGTCTGTGTCTGGTTCTCAGTTATGATAATGTCTGTGTCTGGTTCTCGGTGATGTTAATGCCTGTGTCTGGTTCTCGGTGGTGATGTTAATGTCTGTG
The DNA here is from genome assembly GCF_037043375.1 of Chiloscyllium plagiosum. Taxonomy (NCBI): domain Eukaryota; kingdom Metazoa; phylum Chordata; class Chondrichthyes; order Orectolobiformes; family Hemiscylliidae; genus Chiloscyllium; species Chiloscyllium plagiosum. Next base: position 164,401,939 of record NW_028270141.1, on the reverse strand, counting down.
TCTGGGTCTCAGTGATGTTAATACCTGTGTCTGGTTCTCGGTGATGTTAATGCCTGTGTCTGGGTCTCGGTGATGTTAATGCCTGTGTCTGGTTCTCGGTGATGTTAATGTCTGTGTCTGGTTCTCGGTGATGTTAATGCCTGTGTCTGGTTCTCGGTGATGTTAATGACTCTGTCTGGTTCTCGGTGATGTTAATGTCTGTGTCTGGTTCTCGGTGATGTTAATTCCTGTGTCTGTATCTGGTTCTCGGTGATGTTAATGCCTGTGGCTGGTTCTCGGTGATGTTAATGTCTGTGTCTGGTTCTCGGTGATGTTAATGTCTGTGTCTGGTTCTCGGTGATGTTAGTGCCTGTGTCTGGTTCCCGGTGGTGATGTTAATGTCTGTGTCTGGTTCTCGGTGATGTTAATGCCTGTGTCTGGTTCTCGGTGATGTTAATGCCTGTGTCTGGTTCTCGGTGATGTTAATGTCTGTGTCTGGTTCTCGGTGATGTTAGTGCCTGTGTCTGGTTCCCGGTGGTGATGTTAATGTCTGTGTCTGGTTCTCGGTGATGTTAATGCCTGTGTCTGGTTCTCGGTGATGATAATGTCTGTGTCTGGTTCTCGGTGATGTTAATGCCTGTGTCTGGTTCTCGGTGATGTTAATGTCTGTGTCTGGTTCTCGGTGATGTTAATGCCTGTGTCAGGTTCTCAGTGATGTTAATGTCTGTGTCTGGTTCTCGGTGATGTTAATGCCTGTGTCTGGTTCTCGGTGATGTTAATGTCTGTGTCTGGTTCTCGGTGATATTAATGCCTGTGTCTGGTTCTCGGTGATGTTATTGCCTGTGTCTGGTTCTCGGTGATGTTAATGCCTGTGTCTGGTTCTCGGTGATGTTAATGTCTGTGTCTGGTTCTCGGTGATGTTAATGCCTGTGTCTGGTTCTCGGTGATGTTAATGTCTGTGTCTGGTTCTCGGTGATGTTAATGTCTGTGTCTGGTTCTCGGTGATGTTAATGCCTGTGTCTGGTTCTCGGTGATGTTAATGCCTGTGTCTGGTTCTCGGTGATGTTAATGTCTGTGTCTGGTTCTCGGTGATGTTAATGCCTGTGTCTGGTTCTCGGTGATGTTAATGTCTGTGTCTGGTTCTCGGTGATGTTAATGTCTGTGTCTGTTCTCGGTGATGTTAATGTCTGTGTCGGGTTCTCGGTGATGTTAATGCCTGTGTCTGGTTCTCGGTGATGTTAATGTCTGTGTCTGGTTCTCGGTGATGTCAATGTCTATGTCTGGTTTTCGGTGATGTTAATGTCTGTGTCTTGTTCTCGGTGATGTTAATGTCTGTGTCTGGTTCTCGGTGATGTTAATGTCTGTGTCTGGTTCTCGGTGATATTAATGCCTGTGTCTGGTTCTCGGTTATGTTATTGCCTCTGTCTGGTTCTCGGTGATGTTAATGCCTGTGTCTGGTTCTCGGTGATGTTAATGTCTGTGTCTGGTTCTCGGTGATGTTAATTTCTGTGTCTGGGTCTCGGTGATGTTAATGCCTGTGTCTGGTTCTCGATGATGTTAATGCCTGTGTCTGGTTCTCGGTGATGTTAATGCCTGTGTCTGGTTTTCGGTGATGTTAATGTCTGTGTCTGGTTCTCGGTGATGTTAATGCCTGTGTCTGGTTCTCGGTGATGTTAATGCCTGTGTCTGGTTCTCGGTGATGTTAATATCTGTGTCTGGTTCTCGGTGATGTTAATGTCTGTGTCTGGTTCTCGGTGATGTTAATGTCTGTGTCTGGTTCTCGGTGATGTTAATGCCTGTGTCTGGTTCTCGGTGATGATAATGTCTGTGTCTGGTTCTCGGTGATGTTAATGCCTGTGTCTGGTTCTCGGTGATGTTATTGCCTGTGTCTGGTTCTCGGTGATGTTAATGTCTGTGTCTGGGTCTCGGTGATGTTAATGTCTGTGTCTGGTTCTCGGTGATGTTAATGCCTGTGTCTGGTTCTCGGTGATGTTAATGTCTGTGTCTGGTTCTCGGTGATGTTAATGTCTCTGTCTGGTTCTCGGTGATGTTAATGCCTGTGTCTGGTTCTCGGTGATGTTAATGCCTGTGTCTGGTTCTCGGTGATGTTAATGTCTGTGTCTGTTCTCGGTGATGTTTATGTCTGTGTCTAGTTCTCGGTGATGTTAATGCCTGTGTCTGGTTCTCGGTGATGTTAATGTCTGTGTCTGGTTCTCGGTGATGTTAATGCCTGTGTCTGGTTCTCGGTGATGTTAATGTCTGTGTCTGGTTCTCGGTGATGTTAATGTCTGTGTCTGGTTCACGGTGATGTTAATGCCTGTGTCTGGTTCTCGGTGATGTTAATGCCTGTGTCTGGTTCTCGGTGATGTTAATGTCTGTGTCTGGTTCTCGGTGATGTTAATGCCTGTGTCTGGTTCTCGGTGATGTTAATGTCTGTGTCTGGTTCACGGTGATGTTAATGCCTGTGTCTGGTTCTCGGTGATGTTAATGCCTGTGTCTGGTTCTCGGTGATGTTAATGTCTGTGTCTGTTCTCGGTGATCTTAATGCCTGTGTCTGGTTCTCGGTGATGTTAATGTCTGTGCCTGGTTCTCGGTGATGTTAATGTCTGTGTCTGGTTCTCGGTGATGTTAATGTCTGTGTCTGGTTCTCGGTGATGTTAATGCCTGTGTCTGGTTCTCGGTGATGTTAATGTCTGTGTCTGGTTCACGGTGATGTTAATGCCTGTGTCTGGTTCTCGGTGATGTTAATGCCTGTGTCTGGTTCTCGGTGATGTTAATGCCTGTGTCTGGTTCTCGGTGATGTTAATGTCTGTGTCTGGTTCTCGGTGATGTTATTGTCTGTGTCTGGTTCTCGGTGATGTTAATGCCTGTGTCTGGTTCTCGGTGATGTTAATGCCTGTGTCTGGTTCTCGGTGATGTTAATGTCTGTGTCTGGTTCTCGGTTATGTTAATGTCTGTGTCTGGTTCTCGGTGATGTTAATGCCTGTGTCTGGTTCTCGGTGATGTTAATGTCTGTGTCTGGTTCTCGGTGATGTTAATGCCTGTGTCTGGTTCTCGGTGATGTTAATGTCTGTGTCTGGTTCTCGGTGATGTTAATGCCTGTGTCTGGTTCTCGGTGATGTTTATGTCTGTGTCTGGTTCTCGGTGATGGTTATGTCTGTGTCTGGTTCTCGGTGATGTTAATGTCTGTGTGAGGCGGTATTCTGCCTGTGTTCTCGATTCCGAATGCCCTCACTGAGCCTCTCTATCTGACATGGTGTCAACAGCAGCAGCTCCTCCTACTGCCCATGATCAGGGAGCTCCCAGCTGCTGACTTCTCTGTCTGGGCTCCTGGTGGTTGTGATAGTGAGCTGGGTGGGTGTGCGTGAGCTGGGTGTGGGTGAGCGAGCTGGGTGGGTGTGAGCGAGCTGGGTGTGTGTGAGCGAGCTGGGTGGGTGTGCGCGAGCTGGGTGTGTGTGCGCGAGCTGGGTGGGTGTGAGCGAGCTGGGTGGGTGTGAGCGAGCTGGGTGGGTGTGCGCTAGCTGGGTGGGTGTGCGCAAGTTGGGCGGGTGTTGGTGAGCTGGGTTCTGTACACAGCAGCCCATGAGTGGAACTACTGACGCTGCTGATGGGACTGAGGTCAGTTTCGGTCGTTTTCAGCTGTTTGGGGCGTTGTTGTCTGTGGGGGGAGAGGGCAAGATTGTTGTGCAATGGGGTACAGGAAGCAGGGAGAGTGTGCACACTGCTGGCCAGAGGATTGGGCTGGTCAGTTTGATAGGATTTTGGCCATCAGCAGGCAGAAACTGAGGAGATGACAAGATGGAGTTATATCATGCTGTTCATCCAGCCAGCAGACCAGAGACTCAGAGGGAAAGCTGTCATCAAGCCTGGGAGGAACAGATAGCAATGTCTGTTACGGTGGCACAGTGGTTAGCACTGCTGCCTCACAGCGCCAGAGACCCGGGTTCAATTCCCACCTCAGGCGACTGACTGTGTGGAGTTTGCACGTTCTCCCCGTGTCTGCGTGGGTTTCCTCCGGGTGCTCCGGTTTCCTCCCACAGTCACAAAGATGTGCGGGTCAGGTGAATTGGCCATGCTAAATTGCCCATAGTGTTAGGTAAGGGGTAAATGTAGGGTATGGGTGGGTTGCACTTCGGCGGGTCGGTGTGGACTTGTTGGGCCGAAGGGCCTGTTTCTACACTGTAATGTAATCTAATCTAATCTGTAAACTGTCGAGCAGCAGTGTTGCACTGTCAGAGGGTCAGTGCTGAGGGAGTGCTGCACGGACAGAGGGTCAGTGCTGAGGGAGTGCTGCACGGACAGAGGGTCAGTGCTGAGGGAGTGCCGCACTGTCAGAGGGTCAGTGCTGAGGGAGTGTCGCACTGTCAGAGGGTCAGTGCTGAGGGAGTGCTGCACTGTCGGAGGGTCAGTACTGAGGGAGTGCCGCACTGTCAGAGGGTCAGTACTGAGGGGAGTGCCGCACTGTCAGAGGGTCAGTGCTGAGGGGAGTGTCGCACTGTCAGAGGGTCAGTACTGAGGGAGTGCCGCACTGTCAGTGGGTCAGTACTGAGGGAGTACCGCACTGTCAGAGGGTCAGTACTGAGGGAGTGTCGCACTGTCAGAGGGTCAGTGCTGAGGGAGTGCTGCACTGTCAGAGGGTCAGTGCTGAGGGAGTGTCGCACTGTCAGAGGGTCAGTACTGAGGGAGTGCCGCACTGTCAGTGGGTCAGTACTGAGGGAGTGCTGCACTGTCAGAGGGTCAGTACTGAGGGAGTGTCGCACTGTCAGAGGGTCAGTGCTGAGGGAGTGCTGCACTGTCAGAGGGTCAGTACTGAGGGAGTGCCGCACTGTCAGAGGGTCAGTGCTGAGGGAGTGCTGCACTGTCAGAGGGTCAGTACTGAGGGAGTGCCGCACTGTCAGAGGGTCAGTACTGAGGAGTGCCGCACTGTCAGAGGGTCAGTACTGAGGGAGTGCTGCACGGACAGAGGGTCAGTGCTGAGGGAGTGCTGCACGGACAGAGGGTCAGTGCTGAGGGAGTGTCGCACTGTCAGTGGGTCAGTACTGAGGGGTGCTGCACTGTCAGAGGGTCAGTACTGAGGGAGTGTCGCACTGTCAGAGGGTCAGTGCTGAGGGAGTGCTGCACTGTCAGAGGGTCAGTACTGAGGGAGTGCCGCACTGTCAGAGGGTCAGTACTGAGGGAGTGCCGCACTGTCAGAGGGTCAGTACTGAGGGAGTGCCGCACTGTCAGAGGGTCAGTGCTGAGGGAGTGTCGCACTGTCAGGGAGTCAGTACTGAGGGAGTGCCGCACTGTCAGAGGGTCAGTACTGAGGGAGTGTCGCACTGTCAGAGGGTCAGTGCTGAGGGAGTGTCACACTGTCAGAGGGGTCAGTACTGAGGGAGTGCCGCACTGTCAGAGGGTCAGTACTGAGGGAGTGCTGCACTGTCAGAGGGTCAGTACTGAGGGAGTGCTGCTCTGTCAGAGGGTCAGTACTGAGGGAGTGCTGCACTGTCAGAGGGTCTGTACTGAGGGAGTGCCGCACTGTCAGAGGGTCAGTACTGAGGGAGTGCTGCACTGTCAGAGGGTCAGTACTGAGGGAGCGCCGCACTGTCAGAGGGTCAGTACTGAGGGAGTGCTGCACTGTCAGGGGGTCAGTACTGAGGGAGTGCTGCTCTGTCAGAGGGTCAGTACTGAGGGAGTGCTGCACTGTCAGAGGGTCAGTACTGAGGGAGTGCTGCTCTGTCAGAGGGTCAGTACTGAGGGAGTGCTGCACTGTCAGAGGGTCTGTACTGAGGGAGTGCCGCACTGTCAGAGGGTCAGTACTGAGGGAGTGCTGCTCTGTCAGAGGGTCAGTACTGAGGGAGTGCCGCACTGTCAGAGGGTCAGTACTGAGGGAGTGCCGCACTGTCAGAGGGTCAGCTCCTCACTCTCCCCACTCCCACTCAGCCCCTCACTCCTCCCGCTCCCCCTCAGCCCCTCACTCTCCCCCTCATCTCCTCACTCTCCCCCCTCAGCCCGTCACTCTATCCCTCAGCCCCTCACTCTGCCCCATCACTCCCCCCTCAGCCCGTCACTCTTCCCCCTCAGCCCCTCACTCTCCCCCCTCAGCCCCTCATTCCCCCCCTCAGCCCCTGACTCTCCCCCCTCAGCCCGTCACTCTCCCCCTCAGCACCTCACTCTGCCCCCTCAGCCCCTCACTCCTCTCCTCAACCCCTGACTCTCCCCCCCTCAGCCCCTCACTCCC